>NW_009593565.1:14862-15595 GCF_000690535.1 Cariama cristata
TGTAGTGCGTGTGGGTGAGGGGGGGGATCAACAGCTGCAATTGTCTCCTTCAAAGAAAGAATTCATTACTAGGGAGGATATGAAAAATATTCTGTAGTTTAAAGAAGTGCAGTTATTAGAACACTAGCAAATACCCCAAAAACTAAAGACAGTAAATGCTAGCTTTCTGCAGGTGACCAATAAAATCATTTCATCAAAGTAGCTTTTACATGAATTTTTTTAATTATAAATCTTGCTATATAAGAAATGCAGGCAAACAACACTTTTCCTAAATGAGTTATGCAGTAGATCTTCTGCTTGTCACAGCTGTCCACTGCTGCTATCGTTACTATGTTTCAAAAGGTTAAGTATATTAAACATGTGCAAAAATGTTTGCCAGAGCAGCGATGATAGACTACTACTTAAATTGTGCAACACCTTGGTATACTGTAAATGCTGTCATATTTAACTTAGTCTTATAGACTACATCTGGAAACAATTTAAAGCAATGTTATTACCATTTTTTCTAAAGTAAAACAAGTCTTCATGCTTTAAACTTAGTTTAGCAGCATTTCATTCAGAATTTCTTAAACATGAAAGCACACCAATTATAGCAAATGGGAGAGGTCCTAAATCCTCTCCAGAGAAAAGAAACAGATTAAAAACTTAGATGAAAAAGCCTGATGTAAATATATGTAAAGAGAAAGAATTTTTTTAAGAGAAAAAGACTACTAGGGAGTGAGAAGGGAGTAGT
>NW_009593565.1:15619-19010 GCF_000690535.1 Cariama cristata
CCAGTAGATGGGGGAAGGGAGCAAAAGAAAATGAAATGTTAAGAAATGAAAGAAAAATTAATGCTGAGGCAGGAGCTGAAGGATGGCAATGGGAACTATGTAAGAAAAGACTAACAGCTTGAGGTTGGCAGTGTTTGTATTTGTACATGCTAATGTAGGCCCCCCGTCAGTTATTCCAGGAGCTCAGTAAGTTTAAGTGAGAGGTTGCTTTGGGAAAATGCATTTTGCTATTCCATATTGCTAGGCAGGCCTGTGTCACAGTGGTAGGTAATGCTCTTCCTTGAATTCCAGACTGTTCTTTGAAACAGAGTATAAAAAACAATAATAAAGAAAAGCACTTGGAATGAAAGAGAATTAGAATAGACTGTGGCTAATCTGCCAGCACTCAGAGGAAAAACCTTTTTTCCCCTACCACAAAGAACCTTATTGTTCCTATGTTACGTATTTAATTTTGCCTGCATTTAAACCAAGCTGTCTTCAAGTCTCTTTTCTTGCGATGGTGAAGCATGTGCCAGTTACGGCAGCGGTGTACAGCAGCACAGCTGCAGGGAGGAGCCAACCTCGGTGTTTTCCAGGGCTGTTCAGTTTTTCTCAGCCTGCTTACAGTGATTTCTGGTGGAGGAAGGTGCAATCTGCCTTTTATGGCTGGGAAGTCTCACCACCTGTCTAGCAGGTAAAAATTAGTGTTACAGGAGGGAAACAAGCCCATGAGAAATCTGAGGGTTTTGGGAAATGTTGGATATTAATGACTGGTATCTACATATGTTCTTCTGGTAAGTCTTATTAGTGAATCTTCAGTGTATACACTTCCATATAGGCTTTGTCACTAAGTGCTGAAACTCAATTTCATTTGCTCTGAGCTAGGAAGCTTTTGTGTGCATGCGTTTCTTTGATACCTAACAAAAATTAGGCAAGTATCACCATGCAGTGCGTTTCCCTGGTAGGGCGTCAAGTCAGGGAGATTCTCTCTATCAATATTAGAAGAATTTCTCCTTTTTTAGCAGAAATGAAGCTGCTATTTATATAAGCAAGCTGTTATTAACAGATAAGTACTCACCCAGTACTTTCAATTATTTCCTCCTACAGTCACACACACTCACACACTTGCACTGATTACCCAGTGAGGAGCTGGAGAGGGCTGCTATGCTACTGTGTTTGCTCCAGCAGACCAGTCTGGCATATTTGTAAGAGAAGAAACCAAGACAGGAGCATGAGGAAACTGTCGGTACACAAATATGACTCAACAGGACTAAATAATGTAGATTTCTGATGCCATAGCACTCTTGCTCTGATTACTTCTGCCTGCGACTACAGCCTGAGGACTTTAAGTTGTGAGGAATGTACCAACAAATATGGGGCCCTGGAGAAATTACCGTCCTCTTCAATTCAAGTTCAGGCTGTCACTTGGAACTTCTGCTCTCAGTATTGCAAATAAAGCTTAAAGCAGTGGACAGTGGTCTTGAAAGCAAGTGGAAAACTCCATTTTTGTTGAGTCAAGTTCAGTTTGTAAAGATGGTATGCTGAAAGTTCCTGTACCTCTTTACATGTCTGTGGAATTTCTTTGGTCATATGGAGCATAAATCTGAAAAAAAAGAAAAAAAAAAAATGTTCCAGATTAATATAGTTTAATAATACTGTCATTTAGCCCATAAGAGGATGAAACATCTGAAATCTCCAAAGTGTACTGACCTGGTATATTTTTACACTGTGTGGTATTGTTGCTTGGAGAAATTCCTTGATGCTAAAAATAACCATTTCTACACTGTTTTCTATCTCCAAGGTTACTAAATCTTTATAACCTAAGCATAATTAAGATTATACCTACAGGATATATTTTTAGCATGTTAGATTTTCTGTGATGTAATGTTTTTCCAGTAGACACGGCTGAGTTCAGAGGAATTCTGTTCCATGTGAGAGTGAACAGTAGAAGTGAAATCAGTAACCTCTACAGCCGGTTGTTCTCTTTTGCTGCTTTTAACATTGGTTGGACAATTTTGCTTAATGACCCACAGGTCTTTAAAGACCAGCTATAAATTTAAAGAAGCTCCATGTAAACCATTAAGAAATTTGAAATCTGAGTTAAAAGGTTTGAAAATTGACATTTTCTAATGGATTTGAAAATAGAATTATTCATTGAATTAACTTTTTACACCATTTTCTTGCTCCAAAGCCTTTTAAGAAGTAGAATGAAAACCATCAAATGAATGGAACTGATGTGACTCTCAGTTCAGATAATTTCAGAGAGCTAAAAACATTATTTTTGCCTGTTGTATTTTAATGTTTACTTAAGTCCATAAGGGCTAGGTAACATGAAGGCTTGCTGAAAGCCTGTAATCCAGATAGCAGAACTGCTATCCTAAAAGTAAGACAGCCAGACTGCCAGATACATCAGATTTGTCCTGCAGAGTTTTTAAGTTAATACCTGCTGGCAAATGACTGTCTGTGACTGTCAGCAGTCGTCCATCCCTCGCAGGGCCTTGCTGGGTGCAGCGGGGCTCGGGCTGTCCAACATGCAGCACTGGTGAGGGCTGAGCCGGGAGGCAGCAGCTGATGTCCTGTCTCTCGCTCCGCATCCCGTCCTGATCTGGGCTGGTCCTGCTCCAGCTGTGCCACCCTCCTTACCTGAATGTCATCCACGGCTGCCAATGACAGTATCAGCTTTTTGCTTTGTGAATGCAACTGCTGCCATAGAATGAAATATCTGCTGGAAATATCACCAGCAGGATCTGAATGGGTGGTTAATTCCTTATTCCAAGTATGGTGAGCGTGCTTGGGAAAGGTAGCACCATGCAAGTAATAGGGTCTTGTCTGCAAATGAGAACTGATTTCAGAGCCTGCTAATTTGTAGCTAAGCTAGTTAGGGTACCTAATTTGTGAGGCAAAAAAACACTGTGCCAGAAAGTGGGTTGCACAAGAGCTTTTGAAATGTGATAGTTTCCTTGGAAAAGAAACTCTCGTGCAGGAATTACTAAAAAGATAGTCAAGCATATTTGTCTAATCCTTCATGAATCATTTTAGTTGGGAATATTTTTTCAGACCTAAGTCTTTCCTTCTGTATATCTATTCAGAGTTTCATCCCCCTCTTTTTCCAAAGGATTCCTGAGGGGGGGGAAATACTGAAATAACTATTTCATATATACGGAAATAATACTGAAATACTAAAATAATTGAAAAACTAGAATAACTGTTGTAGAAAATAGTTTATTAAATAGATAATTGATTTAATATAATTTATTTTATTGGTGTTCTCATAGACAGGTTGAAGATTTGAAGAGTTAATGATTTAATGACAGAATGAGAGATACTGAGATATTTACTTTCAGGGGAAAAAAAAAAAACAACTTTCGATTTGAAAAGACTCGGTGTCCTGGTTTCGGCTGAGATAGAGTTA
>NW_009593566.1:0-496 GCF_000690535.1 Cariama cristata
GCTGCCCACCAACACTCGTGCAAGGGTGTGTGCACACAGGGACACCCACGTGCGTGTGTGTGCATGGGGGGGGTGAGTGTGAGCACACGTTTGGGGAGGACACGTGCATGTGTTGGCATGTAGGGATGTGCACGTGTGTGTGCGCGGGGGGTACGTGTGCACATGGGGTTGTGTTGGAGGCACGCGCGTGTGCAACACCCCCACACTCGGCTCTCCCCGCAGCCCTGGAGTACACGCTGGAGGCTGACAAGGACCGGCACCCCCCCAGGGTCAGGTTTTTGGGGACCCACTCTGCCACCTACCGCGGCATCTTCCTCATGCCCAAGACCCGCTGTGAATCCAAGGAGCTCCTGCTGCTGGTGAGCGTGTGCACGTGTGTGTGAGTGCACACGTGTGTGTGTGTGTGTGCACTGGAGCTTACTCTACACATGACACCGGAGCTGGGGGACTGGCTCCTGGGAGATGGGGAGAGGGAGGGGGGAGTATGGGGGGGGGT
>NW_009593566.1:598-956 GCF_000690535.1 Cariama cristata
GTCCCCCAGACACGGCCGGGGGCTGCCTGGCTGTGGCTGGAGCTGGAGGGGGGACGGGAAGGGAGCTGGGGCTTTGCTGTGATTTCTGCCACCCCCCAGGACAACATCCGAGACAAGCTGCACCCCATCGTGCTCTCCATGAACTACTCGCTGGTGGAGAAGCCCAGGACCTTCCAGCTGGGTCCCCACTCCCTCGACGCCTTCCCCGTCCTCAACCAGGACCAGTCCCACGAGAACGAGACCAAGGTGCCGGGGGGGTGATGGAGATGCTGGGCTGCAAACACCCCGGCGAGCCTGGCCTGGGGGGTGGGAGGGGGCTCATGGGGCCATCCCTGTCCCTCCAGATCGAGTTCCAGAA
>NW_009593566.1:1105-1774 GCF_000690535.1 Cariama cristata
TGCCGAGGATAGCGGGGGAGGGATCTCCATCCCACTGGGGGTGAGCCACCCGTGTGCTGAGCGGGGAGGGTCTCTGCACAGGTTGAACGGTACCCAGGTGCTGCAGTACAGCCGGGACGTGCGGAAGCTCTACCTGAGCATCAACATCACCAACGTGCCCACCACCCCCTCCAACGGCGAGGATGCCCACGAAGCTCTGCTCAACGTCACGGTGCCGGCCAGCCTGTTGCCCTCCTCTGTCCGCCCGGTAGGTGATGGCATCCCCCTCCCCGGCTGAAGAAGACACACAAGGACCGGGGTGGGCTTTGCCAGGACCTTCCTCATCCTCTTCACCTCCCCAGAGCGGAGCCTGTACCTTTGCGGAGACGGTGCTGTGCGAGCTGGGCAATCCTTTTAAGAGGAACCAGAGGGTGAGTGCTTCCCCCCTAGCCACCCCCCAGCCCTTTGGGGGGGGCTTGGCAGGCAGGTGGGGGTCCGGCTGAGCTGCTCCTCGGTCCCTGTGTGCTGCAGGCAGAGCTGATCATCACCTTCGAGGCCATTGGGATCATGCTGGACACACGGGAGATCCTGGTGTGGCTGGACCTGTCCACGTGAGTGTCCCTGGGTGGGTGGAAGTGGGCTGGGAAGAGGCTGCTTGGAGCGATGTCGGCTTCTCTGCTTGGTGGAAAC
>NW_009593567.1:0-3059 GCF_000690535.1 Cariama cristata
CCGGCAACTCCAGGGCTGGAGTATGCTGGGTGCTGGTAAGAGTATGCGACACTCGGAGAAGGAGCAGCCTGCCCGGCCCCACTCCAGCAACCGGAGCCTTTGGTACCCTCAGTCGTAGCCATGGAGTGGCAGGGGTCGGGGGGCTCCGGGCTCCTCTGGACACTTGTGTTTTCACAGTTGTTAAACAGCAGCAGAAGTCAGTGGCTGAGATGATACAGCTCCTGTCAGTCATGCATGTGGGCCAGATGCTGGGCAAGTTCCTCTCCCTCGTCGATCTCTCCCTCTCCCTTTCCCTCATTTCGTTTCACTGAACACCTCTTGGCTTTATGTTGTGGAAGGGGTAATTCAGATATGTCCCTTCTGTTGCAACACTTCCCCAACTGGCTGGAGATACCTTGCTGCTATGTGTGTGTGGCATTGCCCCAGAGAGCCCCAGCAGAGTTGGTCGGTTGCCTAGACGCAAAGGTCGTGAACTTTCGATCAGGATGCTGAGAAACTCAGTTAGCTTCAGTTGTTTTCAGGGCCCTGACAACTAGGGCAGCAGTTGTATTCCCACCTCAGGACTGCTTGTGCCTGAACTTATTACTTTCTTTCCTATACAAACAAGACACAACGCGAGTATAAAATATATGTCCATGAAGAGTGCCTTCACAGTCTCTGCATTTCTGAAAGTGAAATCTGAAACATCTCATGCACCAAAGCAAGTACCTGCTGTAAGCCCATCAATCCTTCCCTCGCTGACCATGCCCTGTTGTCATTTGGAACTTAACTTAGGATGTGGGTATGGAAATGGTCTCCTGAAGCAGTGTCCCTGCAGTGACTGGGCTGAAGTGGTTAGCAGCATGATGTTTCTCAGGTCAGCCTCTGTTTGTCCTCCAGGTTTCTAAGGGGAATCCTACAGCCTGCTTTGTTTACATGCAAGGCAGACACTACCCACCCCAGGTTTTCAATGCACACCCTCTGGGGAATCCAGAGTGGCAGGAAGCATAGCCCGGAGCAGAACCAGGCCCACCAGATGCATGTTGAGCAATGTCCTGTGAGCAAAAGGTTCTGTGCAAAAGGACATTTTGCCTATAGATCTAACATTGCCTTTTGGTTTCTCTAGTCCAAATTAATTAAAAAATCTCTGATGTTTCCATTGAGTTTCTGTTTCTCATTCTTACCTGAAAAGACAGGAAAGTAGAAGCAAAATTTCTTCACTCAGTGCTACAAGAGTGAGTCTAGGGACTTTTCTGTGCCATTGAAGCACTTGGGATTTTTTTGTTAGTTTAAGAGTGTAGGAATCCTTTTGTTTGTCCGGTTTGGCCACCTACAAGATCATTTACTGAGATATGTGAATGTGGTTTCACAAATTGCTAAACATTTACACCTCTAACCAGGAATTTAGGAATTGTTTGAGGCAAATTGTATCATGAGATGAGACAAACTCTGCTCGGCAAAGGCAGTGGGAAATCACTTCTGCATACACAGTAACTTGGCTTTCCCATCATCTCCCTCTTGGAAACTCCTCTTTTCATACTCAAGTCTGAGCAAGTTCCACTGTGCTCAGATTGGTGCCTGCAGCCCCCCAGGTGTGCCTTTCTGACCCTTGCTTCATGTACCACCGAAAACTTTGCTGCAGACCAATTGTCCACACAGCCCAGCTTCCTTTCTCTTGAGCAAACCTTCAGAAAGAAGCTAAGAAAGACCGCAAGTGCTGAGTGGTCTTCACTCTGGCATGTTTTCCTTTTCTCTAGTGATGGTGCCTAATAAGGACTACAAGCTGGAGTTAATAAATACATCAAACGAGAGCTAATTAACCAAATTTATGGGACTACAGTAGAGAAGATGTGTGAGATAAAGAAAGATCTGTCTGTGTCTCTCTCTCATGGCTCTGTGCAGGTAGCCTTTCCCTTGTGTGCAGGTATGCAGGTAGCTTGCTCAGGGACCTGATCTAACTGAAAGATACCATGATAGAAATACTCTCCTTCATCTGTTCTCTGATCCAAGTCCCTGTCCAACCATGTTGATATTGGAACTGGCATTAGGGAGGTGGTGACTGCATAGCCAGATGAGACCATGAACACGATTCTCCTTTCAGTACCAACCAGCACTTACGTTGGCTTTGAGTGGCACTGGCCCTGCAGCTTTCAGTAAAATTCAGTGTTATGTTCTGAGCTGAACTTAACCACATGCTGTTGTTGAAAGAGGAAGATGTTATTCCCGCCCTTTGTCCTGCCTTCACTTCCCCATGCCCAGTTCACTCCAGCAGGTATCTGTGCTCTGCTCTCTGTAGCTTCATTGTTCCGGAGGACAGCTGGCTGCATTTTTTGCCACAGCAGTGAATGAACATGGCTCGCGGCATTGTCCAAGGCATGCCAGGGCTGACAGAGTTTGCCCTGCACAGCACACATCCTTTCTTCTTACAGCAAAGTCTGTCAGGTGGCTTGGTGCTACCAAAAGGAGACAGCCCTCTCAGAAGCCTTTGTAACTTTAAGTCTGCCACTGTGTATAGACAGGCAGGTTGGATTTTCTCATTCATATGACTTCATGTTTACCAACACTGAAATCTCCTCTGAGAGCGCAGCTCTAAAGTCTGCACTGAGTTTTGGACCTGAGCTGAAAGAGGGAAGCGAGAAAGGTATGAAGGACAGCAGCTGAGAAGGGAATCTCTTCCACCCTTGGGCAGTTAGTTTAGCAGCCAGTCTGCAGCGGGCTGGTTCCTGCTAGATGAAAGAGGAGAAATGGCTGTTCCTGATGCTGTCTCTGACTTGGGAGGAACTGTGCTGCACCAACAGCACCTGCATCTCTTCACAGGCAGCCTGGCTGTGGAGCTCTGAGTGCCAATCATCCGCATGCTGCCACATGGCTTTAGCTGGCTTATCCAGGAGCTGAGGGTAGGGCAAGCTCTTCCTCCTCGTGTGGATAGATGGGCTGAGACCAACAGCGTGAGGTACAACAAGAACAAGTGTCAGGTCCTACACTTCGGCCACAAAAACCCCATTCAGCATTACAGGCTGGGGGAAGAGTGGTTAGAAAGTGGTCCAGTGGGAAAAGACCTCAGGGTGCTGGGTTAACAG
>NW_009593567.1:3090-16029 GCF_000690535.1 Cariama cristata
ATGAGCCAGCAGTGTGCCCAGGTAGCCAAGAAGGCCAACGGCATCCTGGCCTGTATCAGCAATAACATGGCCAGCAGGACTAGGGAAGTGATCATCCCTTTGTACTCAGAGCTGGTGAGGCCACACCTCCAATACTGTGTTCAGTTCTGGACCCCTCACCACATGAAAGACCTTGAGGTGCTGGAGCGAGTCCAGAGAAGGGCAGGGAAGGTGGTGGAGGGTGAAGTTCAGGCTAGAAATGAGGAGACATTTCTTCACAGAAAGGGTCATTAGGCATTGGAATGGGCTGCCCAGGGAGGTGGTGGAGTCACTATCCCTGGAGGTGTTTAAGGAAAGACTGGATGTGGCACTTAGTGTCATGGTCTAGCTGACATGGTGGTGTTAGGGCAAAGGTTGGACTTGATGATCCCAGAGGTCTCTTCCAACCAAATCAATTCTGTGATTCTGTGTGCACTCACACTGAGTGGTAGCTCTTGGCTATTGCAAATAAAAATAGGTATCCATGGCTAGTGGTTAACCAGAATGGGTTTTAATGGCAAATGTGGAGTTGGACAGCTCTGAGAAAACCATGAAGGTGGCTTGTAGGAAACAAACTCCAGTGCTAGAGATGGGCGTTCCTGAGGGATTGCTGCCTTTGCCTCCCAAGTCCTCTTGCTAGCAAAAATGTGTTTTCAATTCATTCATGACAGAAGATAAAGGAAACAACCAAAACTGTAGCAAATGTGGGGGAAGAGAGACACGGGGAGGTAAAGAGTTAAAGATGCTTGGCATCCTTTGGTTCCTGCTCCTGTGGTTGCTGCAAGCCCACAGTGGTGGATTAGAAGAAAACAATGATGGCTGGAGGTTCCTGCTCATGGCAATGATGGAAACAACAAAAGCTGGAGGAGGACTGGAGGAGTGTGTGGTAGGGAAAAGCCAGAAACAAGATGTCTCTGTGAGCTCTGGAGAGGATACAATTGTCATAGAGCAAAAGGCATAGCATAAGCCAAAAGACTATCAAAAGCAGAAGGAAAAGTGCGCAAGGGAGGATATTAGCTCTGTGATGGGGTTCCAGATGGGTTCCCTGAGGCCTGGCTTGTTGGCAGCAGTTGGGGAGGCTGCTGCCATCTCGTTCACAGAATCATTGAGTTGGAAGGGATGTCTGGAGATCAGCTAGTCCAGCTTCCCTGGCTATGTCTGGTCAGGTTTTGCATACATGCAAGGATGGAGACTCCACAACCTTTCTGGGCAATCTGTTCCAATGTTTGACTACCCTCACAGTTTTTTGTTGTGTTTAAAAGGGATTTCCTGTGTTTTAATTTGCGCCCATTGCATCTCATCCTTTCGTTGGATATCACTGAGAACAGTCTGTCTCTGCTTTTTTACTGTCCCCCCCCAAGGTTCTTATACACATTGATAACATCCCTCTCAAACCTTCTTGTCTTGATGCTAAACAGTCCCAGTTCTTTCAGCCTTTCCTTGTATGACAGATGCTCAATGCCTTAATTATCATTGTGGACCACTGCTCTCCAGTATGTCCTTGTCTTTCTTGCGCTGGGAAGCCAAGTATTGTTTCTTACACTGTTGTGCTCTTGGAGATAGTACATTAATGGAGAAACAGCCCCTAACCAGTATTTCCTGAATAAGAGAATCCATTGGCACCAGAGGAATCCAAAGGACTGCTGCCAAATTTGTATGGTTTTGCTTTGACTGAACTTGGTCTGTGAGCAAGGAACACCCTTCTGCAAACTGAAGGGCTTAGGGAAGGAGGTATGTTGTAGCTTACGATCCATATCCCATTGAGTAGGTAACACCATCAGCTTCAACCTTCACTCCTCCTTTGGTGATTTATAACTATGTCAGCCATGAGACCTGAAAGATGAGGGTTTCTTCTGACCATTTCCTCCCTTATGCATACTTCTATATCTTTTGCCTGACCTTTTGACCATTTGAGCAGAACCATACAGGGACCCTCGGTACTAGACTGCTGCAGTCCCATGTTAAGTAACTGCCCTTCCCAGCCTGGTGCAAAGAGGAATCTGTGCACATACAGGCAATGAGCAGTCCTTCAAGCCACCACTGCCATGGTGAACACAGGTAGAGAGCAAATGGAATGTGGTGTGTGATACAGTGAGGGATTTCTCAACAGCTGAAGGCAACAAAATGTTTCCTACCCAGAGGCTGACTGCCTCCTCACCCCACCTCCATCAGAGATGCTTGGGATGATGATGTGTGTAAGAAGATCCACACAGCTCCAGACCTGAGAGCAACCTAGGACCAGTCTCAGGTGTGTCCCAGTTTGTGACAACCTTTATTGGTGCAGGACAGCATAGATGTCAAGAGAGTGAGGTGGTGTTGGAACTCTGGAGTATGGACTCCAGGAGGTGCTTTACACCGGACCCTCTGGGGAAACACTGGCTGTTGTGTCTGCTTTTTGTAGTGAGGTGATTTTCAGAGGGGTGGGGAGATGTGTCATTCAGTCACATTTGCAAGCAGTTCATTTTAAAATCTATTTTGGGCATTGCTTTTTGTATTTGTGGTTAGCTAGAAACCACTTACATAAGCAGCAGCAGTAGCAACATATGCAAATTTGCTGAAAATTGTCAGCACTTTTTTTAGCTTCAGTCATCCCACAGATGTAAGTCTCTGTATGAAGCACAGTGTGTGCTTCCAGCATGGATGGAGGTGGCTCTGGAATGTGACTGAGCGAGCTGGACTGAGTAGGATTGGGAGCTGCCACTGATCTTGTCTGCACTTTCACAACTTGATTTACTGGAACCATGAGGCACTTTGGAAGGAAAGAATTGCACGTTCTGCCTGATGCATGGTGCGTGTGCAGGCATCAGACAGCATTATATATTACTTCCACCTCTGTGTAATATTCGGGGTGGGGGGTGTAACTCACCTCACCTAACCCCGCCTGTGACATCTGCCACATGGACATGGAAATGTGCAAATAGTTGAGCCTGGAGATTGTGGTACATTCAGCTGCAGGAGGCATGGCATGGCATGCACTACTTCATTCTTTGTGCCCAGGTAGTCACAGAGAAAAAGGATGAAAGGAATTAATAGAAATTATAATGCCTCTTATTTTGTAATAGCAGAGAATGTGTAGAGGATTTCTGTGCCAAACTGTATCTTCTTGTAAGCTGATATGATCCAAGGAGTCAGTGTGCTTAAGGAGAAACTAGAAACTGCCAGCTGATGAGCAAGAATTCCATTTCATGACAAAATTCAACATCTGAACATTTGTGTGAAACAGCATTGTGATGAAACCCCTGTTTTTAGACTGAAAAAACCCGTGGTTTATATTTCTCTTTCTTCACATTAGTGATGGAGCATATTTTGATGAAGAAAAACCCCAAAACATTTTGTCAGAAAATATCCAGCCAGTCCTAGAAGTGAGCATTACTGTAGCCATTACCTTAGGACGTGACGGCTTTGCTGTGTGCTGCCACAGGAAGGGCTGGCACCAGCAGCTGCTGGAGCTGCTCTCTGCTATCATGGGAGCTATGTAAGGTGTATGTTACACTTGGAAGAGAGGAGATGCTGGTAAGTATTGCTACAGAGCTTTTCCTGATGTCCATACAAAGAAGAATAAGGTTGTATATGGGAAGTACCTGGCTGGCTGTGAGTACCTGAGGTCTGGGCTCTTTGTATGTGGTGTCGGTACCTCCTGCATGCAGCAATGGTGCTTTGCTTTCTTAGCAGGTTCTTCTACATCCTTGGGAGTTTATCTCACACTCTCTCATTCCTCCATCTCCCCACTCAGAAATCAGCTTAACATAAGAAGTCATGGAGGACTGAGGGAGATGTGTGATGATCTCAGGTACAAATGCACCTGCTACCACTGCTGCTTTTTTCTAAGGATACTCCATGGAACAAGTAATACTTTAATATGTAGTCTTGTGTGATGGGAGAGGAATCTGGTCTTTAATCCAGTGCAATAACGCTGTGGATGCTGAACCCTTCTGTGGTTTTTCAGCAACTTGAGAGTGAGCACGGCGTTGTGCTTAGGAAACCTGTATGGTGTTCAGCTTAGCAGTTAAGCTATTTGACTGAGCAACTGCCAAACTGGAACTAGTACTCCCATCTCCTGCCGACCCTGCCACAGGATGCCTGAGGCACTGCCTTGAGGGTGCTGACTGTTCTGCACTAAGAGATGGTGCTGAGGAGGAGCAGCAACCGCAGCTGAAGAGGGAACGGCATCTCCTCCAAACACAGAAGAATGATTTTGATTCTCCTGGTGCAGGGATGACCAAGAAAAGCAAAGGGGGTGATTCACAGGCTGTAGATGGGTAGCTGCTGTGGGTGTTGTCTCAGGGGGAAGAGCAGAGTTTTCAAAATTAAGTGCGCACAGTTGCTGAGGCTGGTCTGCTTTGCGTGATTCAAAAGCAAACCTTTGTCCCAAGTGAGGCGTTTGTGAGATAGGAGTGACAGTGACAATGGCAATCATGTGGTATTGCTTTGAGTTTTAGTTTCAAAGTGTCATTTTTTATATCTCTGACTTTCTGTAACTGTCTCTTTTCAGACTTGACACTTCTGGTCATCTGACCATTGACATTTCTGGAAAATGAAATAATCTATTTTCTCATATTAAAAGAGTGAGGAAATTATGTTTTGCTTCCAGAAGATCACTTTTCAATCAAGGTTTCTTGAGAGATTTTAAAGCCCCATGAAAATGTGAAGGAGATGTGATACTACAGTTCACAATCCCTTGCTCATAACAGTGCCATCTATTATGCATCTGGTGATAATTGTCTTGGACTGTTGAAGTTATAGATAGAATTAAAAAACGGAATAGTACCATAAATACCCAAAATGTGTGAAAGAAAGGGTCTTACTGATGGGTGTGGCATTTTTTGTGAGCTGTTCTGTCCTCTGCACAAGTTGAGGTGCTGCAGAAGCTGGGCTCAGGGATGCTGCACCTGTAGCAGGTGAGAACAATCACATTGGTGGCCTTGCAGAAATGGCACTGCACAGAATTTTTAAAGATGTTTTTCTTTATCCTTAGCTAAAAGATGGAAAAATGTCATGAGAGGCTTAATTTGGAAGGACCTCTTTCTGCCCATGGATTGTAAAGAGAGTCTAAAAATGGTCTCACTGCAGATGTCTGCCTTGTAGATGTTAAAGATTAAATGAGTTGCCATGCACCTGCACATTAAGGGTGGATATACAACGAAGATGAAAATGTGGATCATTTAAAGACTGACTTGAATATCCCTTAGTTCCCTAAAGAATTCCTGTTCATTCTGTGTTCTGAATGGGGCACGTGTCCTTTAGACAAGCATAGGAGTGATTTCTGCAGCAGTAGGCATGGGGTACTCTAAATAGTCTCACTTTCCAGCTTGGGTGCAAATGCACCTTCAATGTCATGAGTGTTGCGCTGCAAATAACGTGTGTTGAATGTATTACATGGTACTTTATACTGAATGTAGTTTAAAAAGACACACTAGGAATAATGAGAAGATGCCAGATACTTAGGATTTTCTAAAACACTGCTTTATTTTGGTGTCCAAAATGGAAAGTTTAGCTCTGAAACGAAGCCTGGAAGATTCTCCCAGATTTGATGGTGTTTGGTTTTCTCTTCATATTTCACTTTTACCTGTGTAATAATAAAAGACCAGATGGAATTAACTGATCATTTAAATAACCAGATTAAACCTTTGTTTTATTCTCCGTGATTCCTTATCTCCCATGATTGCTTATGCCCCATGGAGCATATTATCAGTAATGCACCCTGGTTCCGCATTGCCAGAATCTTAAATGTCTGAGTCTGTACTCAGGACTTGTTTTGATTATTTCTTCGACTAGTAACACCAAGTGCAATCCCAAAGATAGGACATTCTTCTATTTTGGAGAAGTCTCACAATAATAGGAGCAAGTATGTGGTGCTGGGGCATTGATCATAATCTGTCTTTGGAAATATTTGGGACTGTTACAGTTGTTTTTGCTGTGGCCATGCTACAACTCAGGGCAGCAAGAGTGATATTTCTCATGTTGCATGTGTTCATCCTGTTTGGACCATCGGCAGAGCATGGGGAGCCAGCCTACAGAGTGTGGCTGGCAGGCAGTACTGCTAACTTGTGTCTTGGAATATTTGACATAAAGCACTGATATTTCTGTCTTTGATTTCTGACACTTCCAGGGAGCAGTTGTTCTGTGCAGCTTTTTCAGAATCCAGCGCTTATGGGATGTGCCTCGCTTACTGTGCATACATGGCAGATTTGCTGGAAGCCTCCCAAAAGTTTGGGCTGTGTTGCAATGGCTGCTCCCTGCTGTGCACATTGACAGTAACCCTGCACAGCTCTGTATTTGCAGACGGGGAAGGAGGACCTGAGGAAATCTGACGGAAGCATAATGGACTTGATGGTCACCACTCTGTGCTTTGCACGCTATCATCAGTTTACGTCAGTTTAAAGTGTTGTTTAATTACATGTCACACTCCCTTGGATTGGTACGATCCACTTAGAGTGCAGAACAGCATAAAATCAAGGCCAACAGTTTGTTCAGCGACTGTTTTCCAAGAGCAGGGTGCTTCAACAAGTGTTTGTCTTGAAAAATGTAAGTATGCTTTAGCGTAGTTGGAATTTTTTGTAATGCCACTGTATAAAACGTTACCTATTAAGAGGACCTCATGTACAGGTTGGTACGTGGCAGGAAACCTGGGCTATCAGCTCTACAGATTCGCACTGTATCTGCAGGGCAGGCAGGCTGAACCTATGCAGCATGGGGGTTAGACATGGGAGAGGACTGGGCTAGGAAAAGCTGCTCACATACCTGCCATACCAGCAAAAGTGCACTTGTTTTGGTTGAAGAGGAGAGCAGGCCATATGCCATGGCTACAGCCTTGCTGGTAATGCTCTATCTGCCATGGTACTTTCTCTGTACACGCTGTGGTAACCGTCCTGGAAAGCACTCCTTTTACGGGTATGTGTAGTTGCAGAGAAAGTTTTTTTGCTTGTACCAGTAATCCAGTTTTTCACATTATGCTATCAAAATAGCTTTTGTATTAACCTAGTACATTTGTGGTTTGCTTTTTTGCTAGCAAATTCTAGAAGGGGGATACCATGGGTTACTCAGGAGATACTACTGCATTTTGTAGAAGAACACATCTGGCAGTGGAACAGGCCAGTAACTTTTAACAGAGACCTTTTTCAGCATTTGTGAACAGTCCCCTCAGTACTCTGTTGCTGGTATGGGCCACTTTGGAGTGAATTTAGGCTGACTGACAGGTGACTTTGGTCACTGATCTTTGAACTCCTAGACAGCTGCAGACTCAAAGGTTGAAAATCTTTCTTTGACATCATTTGAGATCTGTCTGGCACTTCTTTCTACATTCGTAGTTGGTAAGAAGAGACTGTGCAGACTGTTCTCGAGCCATAGATATTCCCACTGTGATGCTGGCAGCAAAAGCACCATGGTCTTCCAGTGTTAGTCAAAGCACCAAGTTTGTTTACTGCGCAGATCTCCCAGGGCTTTCCCAGCTCTGTGGCAGCTTGCGTTAGCCCTCTGCATCTCTGCTACTGAAGTCTCCAGGGTGTATGCTAGGAAGAAAATAATTTCAACATTAACTGTTTCGTCCGCTATCACTTTGTGTGCCGCTGTTGATCAGCTCCATGCCTCTCTCTTCTGCCCTGTCAGCTGGTTTTCCATGGAGGAAAAAAAGCTCAGCAAAAAGTAATTAAAAATAAAAAGTCTTGTGAAGACCTGGGATGTTTGTGTCATAGGCTGGATCAGGCCACGGTCCATACAAAAGGTGTGTGAGTGTTTTCTGTGGCTGTTCTACAGTGTGCTCCGAAGCAAGGCAGGCAGGCAGCTGATGTGAAAGCTGCAGAGGACCTACCCAGCCCAGCTGCAATGCCAGATCCAGAGCTGGGCAGCAGGGCTGGTGGTGCTGCCAGAGCACCGAATCACACAATCACAGAATCGATTTGGTTGGAAGAGACCTCTGGGATCATCAAGTCCAACCTTTGCCCTAACACCACCATGTCAACTAGACCATAGCACTAAGTGCCACATCCAGTCTTTCCTTACACACCTCCAGGGATGGTGACTCCACCACCTCCCTGGGCAGCCCATTCCAATGCCTAATGACCCTTTCTGTGAAGAAAGGCCTCCTCACTTCTAGCCTGAACTTCCCCTGGTGCAGTTTCAGACGATGCCCTCTTGTCCCCTCACTACTTGCCTGGGAGAAGAGGCCGACCCCCACCTTGCTACAATCTCCTTTCAGATCATTGTAGAGGGGCAGGGGCAATGCTGCAAGGCTTTAACACCTTACATAGAGAGAAAGCAGGAGCTCACTCTGGGGTGGTTCCACAGCCTGTAATTGTCAGGTTGTCCCATTAAGAATCTTAGTCTTCAAAATGCCCTCTCACACTCAGCGAGTCCAGGAATGAGTAAAAGGGAGAAAGGTGTGAGAGTGAGGAGGGAGCAGAGGCACATCACAACATAATTAAAAGTCCCAAGCTGCTCATTTTATCTTCCTATATTTGCCCCTGTCTTTTACCTGAAACTCCTGTAAAATCTTCCTTAACTTTCAGAGGCAGATCTGTTAGCTCAGAGTTAAATCTGATCTCTTGCTGAATCTGCAGTGTACTTTCTGGCATTTCAGCATTATTTCTCATGGACTCTGTTAGCTTTCTCGCACCCATTCAGTCAGAGACATGGGTAAGCGGCCCTGAGACTCTTGAAAAATAAAGCAGTTGAATGAGGAGCATGGAAGGGGTTAAAATGAAGCATCTTCCCTCTCCTGAGAGCCCCCTGGACTGCCAAAAGATCAGGTTTTGTGGAAGGCAGAGGGAAGGAGCAAGGATCTCTGAGCTGGTGGACATTGTTTGGGACATGAAAGATACCTGTAGGATTCCTATTATTACCTCCCTATGTAATATTTTGCATTTGTCACTAGTGTAATTTGTTTGCTGTGATGTTACCTGTTCATTGAAGGCTTACTGCATCTCTTCAGGCTTTTGCCTCATGTAGAAAATTATGTATAACTTGCACATATTTACAACGCACTTCTCACTCTCCTTTTCTTGAATTGCTTGAGGAGTGAGCATCATCATCGGGCCTTTGTGGTTGACTTTTGACTTGAGGAAGACTAACTCTTTTTGTTTCTGCTCCTTGGTCTCCGACTTACCCATTTTTTGTTTTGCACAGTAGTTTTCTCACTCCTTGACTGCTTCCTTTCTTCTGAAAGTCTTCAAAGAAAGGCTTTTATGTTTTCACAAGCATGCTTGTGATAGTTGGTCTAATAGAAGATACCAGGAGTCCCAAGAGTACTTAATGCATATGCTTATGCCATCATGGCTACAACATTGCTATTGAGTATATTTTGTCATTCTGCTTTTTTTTCCTCTGGTAATCTTTAAGCACTTTCAGAATGTTCTTTTAAGTTGGCTGGCTAGATCTGCTTTGTCTTCCTGATCCTTTCTTATTCACTTATTTAGCACTTTATTCATGTTTCCAAAACAAAACCCTGCAATTGCTGTGTGCCCCCGTGCTCCTCCTTGAGCCAAGTGCCACAAAACCACAAAGCTAGACCTACAGTGACAAGCTGGTGCATGACAAGAGCAGTTTCAGTTGCTGCAGAAGTGACGCTTGGTTGTAGAAGACGCAGCATCAAGAGCTGGCAAGTTTTTGGTAGTGGGGGAGAAGCAATAATTGGTATGGAGGAGTTTAGAAGAGGAAAATGGGAGATTTGAGTGGCAGAATTTGCAAGGGGTGGCAGAGAATGAAGAATTAATGCAGTTTGAATTTGATACTGATACAGCAAAGTGCCATGCTGAAATTGCACAGAAGAGGGGTGGGCAAATGCTTAATTCAGAAAGGAATAGCCAGAAACTGGATTGATGAATGTAGTGTATTTTGCAGTCCTGGGTAAATGTGTGTAGTGCCTGCAGAATTCAGTTTTAAAATCCTGCTGAGGGCTGTGTGTGTAGCACATAGCTGAGCAGTTCCAGCCCTGCCCATGTAACGTACTGCCTGAGCAGCAGATTTGCTTCTCCTGTGCCAGCTGCTGTATAATAGGACTAATTCATTACCCAAGGCCAAGTAATCACTCTCAATAGCAAGATTTAGAGGAGAGCCTATGACTTCTCTCAGTGCGCTGTGAACTGCTGATTATCACAGTGATAACTGGCACCAAATGAAAACTGGAATTGAACCTCAGTCTGTTATGGGATGAAGAATAGAACTTCATGTATTTCCAAAAAGAAATCGTGTTTAAATTATCCATGGGTCCCTTTTGGAAAATAAGTCTGAAATAAAACTGAGTCAGTGAGCCCCTGTACCCAGCTCCTATCTCAGCTGCATTGCCCCAGGGTTTGCTGGACTCATCACTCCTGCTCCCTCCTCTGCTCTTGGCCAGCACAATTTACCAAGTCTGAATATGGATCTTTGGTGAGGCACAAAGCTTTCTCCCAGTGCTGACCAATGATCATGCGCTCTAATTCAGCTCAGGGACAGGGCCATGGCAAATTCGTCTGCTGTGCATCTTGCTGGCTGTGCTGGAAGTGGCAGGAAAGAGAGCTCATGCAAATCCCTATTCCCAGCATGCTGCAATCACTGTGGCTGGTGCGCTGCACTGTGCAGTGTGCGTCAAGCAGGATGCTGCCTGCCTCATCACTGTAGGAGGTAGGATAGAACAGGGCATCTTCTAGCATCTCTCTGATTAATGATCCACTGCTCTGGCGTCTTGTCAGTTTTGAGGTAGGACCTGCCACATCTCAAAGGTGAGACTCTCTGCTGGAGCAGGACAGGAGGTGTTTTAGCCATGTTGGAGCCCTGTGGACAGGGAACCCACAGATAAAGACTGTCAGCCCCAAGCAGCACATGAAAAGGGAAAGAAGCTGGGGGCTGCTGTCGTCACAGTGAATCAGAGAAACTGAACACTACAACTCCGGCTGCATGTTTTTAGTGGAGTAGGTTGGAGAACATGATCATAGAGCTCCACTCAGTGATACCCAGCAAGTTCTTTATATCACAGTCTTATAGGCTTGTACCCATGTACTACTCCTTCTGTGTGTCCAAGGGAGGATCATTCCAATCTGATCTGAGGAGTACCAGGACCACCACCACCACCACCTCTCTCATGACCGTGACCCAATGGCACAGTATTCCCTAGGCTCCCTTCTCCAGGCCAAGAGCTGCTCCACCCATATCCTCTGGGCTGAGAGGCTGCTAGTTTGCAACCAAGCGCAGGCCATTTCAGATACACAGATCACCTCGTTATGTCATTTGCATGGATGTCACATGGGAGACTGCCCACATCTTGGCACTCCTGGGCCAGCAAGCGGCTGGTTTGCCTGCAGATGGGTTGCACAGCGAGCTGGGTTGCACAGACCTCTTCTTGGGAAGGGCTTCTCTGCTTTATGTTTTTTCTCTCAGTTGAGTGGACTTTGCATTAGGCTCGGAGTCTCTCCAGCCAATGAGTCTTATTCCTTCCTCTGAGTTGACTATGAATTGACTTGTTTTTACATCTTTTCGTGTTGGAGCAGAATGGGGAGAGGTTCTGATCAGAGGGGGACAGCTGAGTGCCACGCATTGGGTCTCATGCAAAGCAGCGGCTCTTGGACCCTGAGCTTACAGCTGAAAGTGATTTTTGTAACACTTTGGGAATGAAGTGGACTGCACTGAATGGAGTGACTTTTTACTGGACAAGATGTGAATCTCTGGAAATGGTTCTTTTATGACTCTAGGATCAAAAAGAATGCCTGTATTCCCTGTGTTAGCACTGATTAGTGCCCTGTGTGTGTGTGTGTCCCTGATTTATGCAATGCTGTTAGAGCTACACAGCTCAGCCCCCTCCTCAGTTGCCCATCCAGCTGCCTTCTGGGACCAAGACTTCTCCTGAGCTCAGATACCGCTGCTGGGGTCAGGGTATATCCCCTGGCAGCCGATGAAGGGCAGCTCAGGAACTCCAATCTGTTTCCAGCCCCAAATGTCAGTCCCAGGAGTGAACGTATCTCAGCATTCATTTCTGTAGTATGGAATTTGCTTTTGCTTTCAGTGCTGGAGGATCCCATGTTTGCCTGTGGTTAGAGGGAAGAGAGCTTGAAAGCTCCATTTCCCCTCCCCATGGGAGGGAAGCGTTTTGGGGAGGTTGATTTGAATTGCTGTGCTCAGGCGTTTTCCTTTCTGTGCTGGGATGGGATGTTTCCTCCTCACCACCAAGTGAGGGCCTCATGCAGTCTTCTGCTGTTTTTTTCTTGTCTCAGAGGATTCATACTTTAACCGTCCTTCACCTTCATCCTCTCTGACACACACCACCTATGGAAGAATCAAAATCAATCTGAGTCATTAGTCCTTTTTTTGCAAATAATGATGATGTTAACTAATAAACTTTGCCTTGCTCAGTGTGATGGCGACCTTGTGGGTTCTCGCATTGCTTATTTTAACAGCGATGGTGCCTGCCGAAGTGCATACCTGTACTCTTGTGAAGAAATGCAGCATTAGCATCATCAGGACTATTTGGCTTGGTTGCAGCAGACAACTATCATAAGTGGTTCTGCCTGCCAGGGAGGGCACATAGCAAATGTTTTCAGGTCATGGTTTGTCATTGTCTCTTTGTTCAGGTGGCATGCAGCTTGAAGGGCAGATGTCCTCCAGCTTCTTGTGGCTTGAAATGCAGTGCAGCTAAAATTCTTAAAAATACTTACTTTTATTTTAACAAATAAGGTTGCAGCTTGGCCTCTGATAGAACCTGTACGCCCAAGATGTCTTATTCTGCTCCGTGGGGGTGCAACAATTGTTCCTCTCTGTCACCTAATGTGTAACTGCCTCAGTTGCCTTAACAGAGTATTTCCAAGGAGTAGAGTTGAATCACCGATCATTACAACGTAGGACACAATTTTTTGCTCTATTGCAAGCTTTTTCCTTTATTTAGGATGTTGTTTTCCTTGACAGCTTCCATGTTTTATTCTCAAGGTGAGAAATTTATTTATAAATAAATAAAATATA
>NW_009593568.1:0-4373 GCF_000690535.1 Cariama cristata
TGATAATAATAATAATAAAAGAACATACAAAACAAATGATGCACAATGGAATCGCTCACCACTCCCCGACCAATGCCCAGCCAGTTCCCGAGCAGCAGCCCTCGGCCAGCCTTCCCCTCAGTTTATATGCTGAGCATGACGTCATATGGTCTGGAAGATCCCTTTGGGACAGTTGGGGTCACCTGGCCCAGCTGTGTCCCCTCCCAACTTCTTATGCCCCTCCAGCCTTCCCACTAGCAGGGCATGAGAAGCTGAAAAGTCCCTGACTTAGTAAAAACACGATTTGGCCACAATGTCATCAACATTACTCTTATACTAAATCCAAACCACAGCACTCTACTAGCTACTAGGAAGAAAATTAACTCTATCCCAGCTGAAACAAGGACAAGGTAGTATTTTATTTTCTGTCTTGCCAAAGTAACGCAAGCATTAATTAAAGTTTGCAAAACCCTAGGAGATCCTGAGGCTCAATATCCTATGCAAGTACTACTGATTTATCATGTCTCTTTTTGACCATATGCACACAGTCAGTGAGATGTTTCTCCAGAAAAGACTAATCTTGTCAGAATAACACACACGAGCTCTTCCTTATCGTGCCATGTCATGGCTTTCAGCATAGAACAAAACTAGCTGTAATTGATAGAGATTTCCTGCAATCATTTTCTTGATTCTTCTCCATGTGTTAAATAACGTATGTAAATTTGTCCCCTACATTTATGAAAAACTATTCGCTGAGTAGTCTTCCACTTTCTATTGTCAGATTTTATTTCTTAATCTAGAATTAACTAGTTAGTGAATTTAGACATGCATTTGATCTCTCATAGTAAAGCATTTCCAGTATGCCAGAAGGTACGGCCACAGAAACTGTCTGGAGGCTAATCTATTCAACTGTCAGAAGAGTGAAATAAAAAAAATGCACTTCTTAGTTGACAGTGGCAGCAAACCATGATAAACACGGAATGATACCCTGATGGCAGCTGTGTGTCATTTTTATAAGGTATAGACATGCAAGTTGAAAATTTTGCATCTGGCAAGTGACTCCGGTTTGGTGTACCTACTGTTACTCTGCTGAGACCATCTCTAGATCTATAGATGGCTACGGGGATGAACTGGGAAAACTGAAAAACGGCTCTATAATCTATGGCTACCATTTATGACACTGAATTTGCCACTGGACTACACTAACTGCTGTTTGAACGTATCTGATCTTAGTGCCAATACAGCACGATTTCTGGTCTTCCACAGATTTTCTTCTAAAAAAATTGTAAACCAAACCATTTGTCTTACATCTGAACTTCAATAACACCACCACTGCCTCCTTCAAAAAGATAGCTCAGCATTTGAGAAAACTTACATCTAAACCCACACCCCTGTGGACAGCCAATGTCTTTCTATACGCGGTCTTTTTGAAGCCTACTGAGGTCAAAGGAAAGAAGCTATCTTAGTATGTAACCCAGGAAACTGGATCACAGTCTTTCCTTACAGGGCTGACGCAGAGAGAATACCCTTTCGAGGCAAAGTCTATTTTGCATGCTAATCCAATCTCTGGAAGACAATATTGCTTTTAGTTACATATTACTTTCATTCCATAATTCCAGTGTATCTCTGGAACCCCAGGAACATTGACTAAGTCTTAAAAGAGAAAACCAAGAAAGAAAAAAAGGAGCACAATAGTTCCATTTATCAAAACTGGGATCTGTAGCTAAAAAATACATTATTTTGGAAGTGACCTGTGTTACCCGGGACATGGAGAAGGCTGAGGTATTCAACAACTTTTTTGCCTCGGTCTTCACCGGCAAGTGCTTCAGCCACACTGCTCAAGAAGTCACAGAAGGCAAAGGCAGGGACTGGGAGAACGAAGAACCACCCACTGTAGGAGAAGATCAGGTTCGAGACGATCTAAGGAGCCTGAAGGTGCACAAGTCCATGGGACCTGATGAGATGCATCCACAGGTCCTGAGGGAACTGGCAGATGAAGTGGGCTAAGCCACTGTCCATCATATTGGAGAAGTTGTGGCAGGCTGGGGAAGTTCCTTGCTGACAGGAAAAGGGGAAACATAACCCCCATTTTTAAAAGCTGAAAAAAGGAAGACCCAGGGAACTACAGGCCAGTCAGTCTCACCTCTGTGCCCAGCGAGAAGGTGGAGAAGATCCTCCTGGAAACTATGCTAAGGCACATGGAAAATAAGGAGGTGACTGCTGACAGCCAATGGAGGGGGGAAGGGGTTAATAGAGGGCATCTTCCGTCTGCTTTAAGTGCCAGCCAAGTCTGAAACGGTGACGTGAAGTCTGAAGTGCACAGGTCCCTGACTGTTTGGCAAAAAAAGTAAAAACTGTGGTCCAAAAGACCGTAAATGGATCAATTCACATGCTGAAGGCAAGTCACAAACGGCCATGCCCCTTCTAGATTTAATTTGCTTAATGAAAGAGCAGAAACCACCCGCAATTCCATGCATAATTCCTATTTTCCAACTGTCTGCTACAGTGTTATCTTCCACCTCAGCTTTAGGGTGTATTATATGGTTACAATGTCTTGATATTTAGCTGGAAATATCAGATATTTTACTTTCATTAATGATTCCATGGAAAACTTTGGAGAAAGGATCAATCACCAGTTCACATCTGCAAGAAGTTCATTGTGCATGTGATAATGGAATTTGATCTTGACTGAAGGATGACAAAGCATGCCGTACTCCAAATGAGTCATTTTTGTACTGAACAGTTATCAGTCAGTTTTTGTTTGGATCTCAGGAGCCAAAGCTTCTGCTTTTGTATCTTTGATATTGAGAGGCTTAGGCCAGTCTTTCCACTTTATGTTTAAGAAGATAACAAATCTTTATGGTCTTCTCCTCTAAAAGAAAATAATAACTTGAGGCAGGTGTGGATAAAAGGATATTGAAGTAGAGCTGACTGAATTTCTTTCACTCAAAACTGCTTCGATTGAAGACTTCTCCACTCGACTGACAAACAACAATTTTTCTCAAAAACTACTTTTATTTCCTTGTTCTGCTCTGAAAAATAAAAATCGCAGAAACGTTCAGGCAACACAAGACGTTCATTTCAGAAATGCTCCAGAGTTGTAATATTGGCATTTCTGCTCATCTTCAGCCTAGGCTCTCCAGGCAGAAGCCACTTGGTGCTGCGCACTGCTACTTCCTATCACCGGGGAGAAGCCTGACGTGCGATTCCCATTTTCCCCTATGTACTGGGATTAGTGTCATCCAAAGCTCAGCTCCCCATTCAACATCACAGCAGCATTTCTAAACCAACACAGACATTTCTGTTTTCTCACCGAATTTTGCAACAGAGTGAGCCTGTGGGTTTGCTGTTTCTTCTGTGGATGAGAGAATAACATGTTCTCTGGAAATTTTTTTCACATGAAAAACAGTTTAACAGTTCTTATTCCATGGACTGCTTCTGCTTTATTTTTATAAATATAAAGGTAGGAAAGAAGAACCTTGGTGGTGCTTTTGATGAGTTTTGAACTTGCTGTCATAACTTGCAGTCTAAAGTGATAAAGCCTTCACTTTTTTTTTTTGCCTTGCTATATCTCCAAATAATGACAACACATTGTAAAGCTGGGTATCATTAGGTATTTGAGACATTTCAGTTTAGTGAGTCAGTATTTCCTTTAAAAGACAACACAAGTGGCAGAAAATATACAGATTTGTACCAGCCCTCAAAGTCTTTCCTGAATTCTGGGCATAATAACAGATTTATTTATTTTTTTTTTTTTTAATTCTGCTTGCTGTAGCAGTTGAGTGTAAAATTAGGTAACCTTATGCTATCTCATCAGCAACTTCAGGATGAAAAAGGAGACATTTGTACAGCTTTGTGGGAACTGCAAGGCTTGGTGGCTATCTGATAACATCCTCCAAAGGAAGGAGTTCAGGCTCATAGGCAATCCGTATTTGAAACACAGTAAGCCATTGTCAGACATATGATTACATACAAGAAATTTGGTTGGGAGTTACATCTTAGTGAACAATTGTCAGTCCACACTGGGGTTATGGTTACAACTGTTTTATCATTATACTCGCTGGGATTTTACTAGCAACAGCACACATCAGTCCATGGGATGCTGTGTTGTATTACAGCAATGCCAGCTTGCTTCATCGGATTGAGGTCCAAATCCATCAAAATATTACAGTAAGGTGCATTGTATTCCCCCAGCTCCAGACTGTAGCATGCACGTTAATGGTGATGACATGCCAAAGAGCAAGCCCACGACCCAGCTCAATTCTCTCAGCACAAATGACTCCTTTTTTTGGTGCACTGCACCACCACGGGTGCTACACGGGGCCATACACGGGGCCTCACGCCGGGACCACTGCCCACCTGCAGCTCACCCATGCGGGCACACGCGTCCCTTG
>NW_009593569.1:0-216 GCF_000690535.1 Cariama cristata
CCCCGTCCTGATTGATTTCATCTTCGTTGAGTCTCAGATGACTGTAAGATGAATAGATGAAATTATTCCTTTTTGAGGCTTTTCTTAGGGGCTCTCCGGGCAGCGTGTTCTCAAAGCGAAGTCATGATGTATTCTCCAATCTGTCTCACTCAGGTATAGACGCGTTTTATTTAATTTATTTGTTAATTTGTTTATTTATTTTCACGTGTTTTGGTT
>NW_009593569.1:266-612 GCF_000690535.1 Cariama cristata
AGTCATTGCTAGTAGTTGCAACGGGTTAACGCACAGTTGTAACTGCTTGTCAGATCCAAACTCCTCTCGCAGGAGGGAATAGTAGAGAATAAACTGTACCAGGCCGTTGTTTTGGGGACATCCATTCAAAGTGTCACGCGTAGACAAATAATGTTAATTGTTGGTGCATAAGAAGTCAAAGGTTAACAAAATGGAAATGAGCGTAATGACGCTAAAGAGCAGGGTTGAGAAGTATTGATTTGATTGGAATGGGACGATTTGCTCTCTTTTCAGCTCGCCAGTTTGCGCAGAGCCTAATGAAAGGGTTTGAAAGGAAAAGTGCCGTTTTTGACAAAAAACCCCAAGC
>NW_009593570.1:0-1506 GCF_000690535.1 Cariama cristata
TGCAGGGAAAGGTGGATGGGGCAGAGCCGTTCACAGTTGGGTGGGGGACAAGCGGGATGGGAGTTCACCCAACATTTTGGGTGCTGGAGAGGTCACCTGGAGGCCCAGCATCAGCAGTGGGGCTGGGATCTCCAAGGGGAATGGGGACACGGAGCATGGACACCATGGAGGGGATGGAGACTGCACATGGACCACCACCCCGCCCCACATCCCCACCCAGGGTGAGAGAGATTTGGCAGAGGCACATCCAAGGCGATGGAGATGCTGCAAGGACCCCTCCCAGGGCAACGGGGACACAGCAGAGACACCTCCAAGACGGTGGAGATGCTGCAAGGACCCCATGGGATGGTGCAGCTGTGGCACAGACACCTCTATGGCGATGAAGGTGCCACAGGGACTCTCCAAGGGAGATGGAGATGTGGCATGGACACCTCGAGGGTGAAGGAGATGCCACACGGACCTGGAGATGACGGACACATCTCCAGTGGAACAGAAATGATGCAGGGACCTTCCCAGGGTGAGAGAGATACAGCATGGACATCTCCAAAGTGATGGAGATGGCACCAGGACCCTCCCCAGGACAACAGAGATCAGGCACAGACACCTCTAAGGTGTCACAGATGCCCCAAGAGACTTTCCCAGACTGATTGAGATCAAGCATGGACATCTCCCAAGTGAAGGAGATGCTGCATGAAGCCCCACTGGACAATGGGGTTCAGGGACGGACACCTCTAAGGTGATGGAGACACCACAGGGACATTCCCAGGGTGGTGGAAGTCAGGCATGGACATCTCCAAAGGGATGGAGATGTTGCATGAATCCCCATGGGATGATGGGGATCAGGTGTGGACACCTCTAAGGTGATGGAGATGACAAAAGGACCTTCCCAGGGATGAATGTTGAGCAGGAACATCTCCAAAGCGATGGAGATGCCGCATAAAAGCCCCACGGGACGATGAGGATTCGGGATGGACACCTCTAAGGTGATGGAGACACCACAGGAACCTTCCCCACGTGGTGGAAATTGGGCAGGAACATCTCCAAAAGGGATGGAGATGCTGCATGAACCCCCATGAGATGCTGGGGGTTGGGGACAGACACCTCTAAAGCAGCCGGGATGCCGCAGGAATGATGGAAACATCACGGACACCTCCAACACGCTGGCCCCCATCACTGACACCCCATGTCCAGGCACCAAAGCGCCTTCAACCTCACCAACACTCCAACCCTTGGGCCAAGTGATCCAAAGAAAAAAAAAATAAAGGAAAAAAAAAAGGAAGGGGGTGTGGAAAAAAAAGCCAAAAACCACCACCCGGGGAGGGAGGAGGTGCCCATGTTTTGGAGGAGGGGGGCCCCCATTTCACAACGCGAGGAGCGAGGGAGAATTCAAGGAGTCCGAGGACTGGTCGCTGCTGCTGCTCCGCTGATGCGAGGCTCCGCAGGTGGCTCCCTCTGGGTGGGTGAACACAAACGAAGACGTATAGGATGGGTTAGGTGGCCCTGAGG
>NW_009593570.1:1533-2960 GCF_000690535.1 Cariama cristata
CGGCTGGAACGGACCCGGGGGTAGGAAGGCGACGGTCCCCGCCGGCTCTTCCTTGCCCAGGGTGCTCACCTCGGCGGGGCCGGCACCCATGGAGCCGACGTCCTCGAAGGGGAGCTTGCAGGCGGGCGCGTGGGCCACCAAGACGAATTCGAGCCGTTCCTTCTCCTTCTGCAGCTCGGCGATCTCCGACTCCAGCTCGGCTTTCTCTTCCTCCAGCTGATCCGTCTCCTGAGGTGGCAGTGGGATGGGGTGAGATGGGTTGCAGGGGACACCTCTGTCCCCTTCCCCAACCCTTGGGGACATCACCCTCCCGTGGCCTCCACAATGGGCTCAGTCCTCCCTCCAGTATCCCTGGGTACCCATACGTCCTCCTCCGGCGTCCCCCCCTGCTTGGGGGGACCACCGTCATCCCCAGGTCTCCACCTGTCCCCCTCCCACGTCCCCTGCTCCTGGGGACAGCGTTGTCCCCTTCCAGCACCCCTAGATGTCCTTCTGTCCCCCTCTGATGTCCCCAGCTCCTGGGGACGGCATCCTCTTCCTCCAGCATCCCCACATGTTCTCTCCTGATGTCCCCTGCTCCTGCAGATGGCATTGTCCCTCTCAGAGATCCCAGGGCATCAGACTGTCCCCTCTAATGTCCCCAATTCCTGGGGACTGTCCTGGTCCTCATGTCATCATCCCCAATGTCATCATCCCCAGGGACCAGACTGTCCCCCCTCCAAGACCCCCAGCTCCTGAGGACGTTGTCACCTCTCTCCACTGTCCCTGGCTCCCCAAGATCGGCACCCGTAGGCAAACTGGCTTGTCACTCTCTGATGTCCCCAGCTCCCAGGGTCATCATTGTCCCCTCCCAGCGTCCCTCGGTCCTGGGGACACCGTTGTCCCCATCCAACACCCGCAGCTCCCCAGGATGTGCCCCCCTAGGCATCCATCTGTCCCCTCCAACACAGCCAGGTCCTGGGGACCTCATCCCCTCCAGTGTCCCTTGCTTCTAGGGACACCACTGTCCCCATCTTGTGTCCCTGTCTTGCTGGAATCAGGATCTGCAGGTATTGGTCCGTCCCCAGCTCTGAGGCCATCATCATCGTTGTCATCATCCCCTTCCAGCGTCCCTTGGTCCTGGGGACACCACTGTCCCCATTTAATGACCCCAGTTCCCCAGGGTCTGCATCCACGAGCATCGACCTGTCCCCCTCCAACACACCCAAGTCCTGGGGATGTCATCAGCCCCTTCGTGTCCCTCGGTCCTGGGGACACCACTGTCCCCATCCATCTGCTCCCATGGACCTCAACCTGTCCCATTCCAACAAGCCCAAGTCAACCATCCCCTTCCAATGTCCCCATGGCCGGGGGGTCACCGCTGTCCCCAAACATCCTCGAGGACATCGACCCATCCCCAGCCTTTGGGGATGTGGGCATCCCTCCAC
>NW_009593571.1:0-1183 GCF_000690535.1 Cariama cristata
CAAAATGAAACAAAAACTTTATAAAAATATCTTGCAGTAATTTTTAAAGTTTACAGTAGCTTCGTGATTAAGTCTCCCATTGCCCTGACTCCACCTTGTCTTGCTCTGATGAACTAAGTGCCAGTGATTTGCACACACACACACACAGGAAATAAAACCCAAGATAAGTCTCTTTTCTTCCTCCTCTTCATCTTTTTTTTTTCCTTTTTTTTTTCTTTTTTTTCTTTTTTTTTTTAGAAAAAAACCACCCAAGCCAACAAATGAAACTGGTAACTTAAAGAAATAATAATACTGATATCAATGCAGCACTAGCAACACAACAATTGCCTCTAAATGCAGGGTGTGGTGGAGGATCCAGCTGGTCGAAGAAGGTCCCAGCGCGGTGGCACAGTGGCAGGGAGTTGACGGGGAGGAAGGTGTCGAAGGAGGAGCAGCAGTAGCAGCAGCGGCAACTGTGCCTGGTGGCGGGAGAGACAGTCCTTGGCAGAGTCTTGTCCCTCTGCTTTGCTACCAGAAGTTGCCTTTTCCCTAAGTTTTAATGTTTTGTTTGTATGTGTTTATTCATTGAACCCCCTCTCCCTCCTAAGTTTACTCCTTTCCCCTTCCAGCAGGTCAAAAAGCAAAATGATACAGTATAAAAAAAAAAATAATTTTGTATATATAGATGTATGTATATTTACATATAAATATGCACACATACATACATGTATATATAAAAAAAGGGGGCAAAAGAAAAGGAAAAGGTGGTGGGGAGAAAAAGAAGGTTAAGAAAATCCCATGATGAAGCTCCCCAATATGTCTTGGTTCAACGCTTAGTTTTGAGTTGCTCCTGGCTGGAGATGAGACCGCGCTCTGGATTGGTGAAACACTGCGCTCCCGCTACACCCGTCTCCTTCCCCGCACCCTCTCCCCCTCCGGGCTGAGTTCACCTGCGCGGACAGAAGTTGCCAAGGGTAAAGGTTTCACTCCAACAATTTGCAACCTCCTTTCAGCCCAGACTCTGCAATCCCGTAACTGAGCAGATCTCTCTTGTGGAGCACCAAAAAAGAAAAAGAGAGGGGTGGGGGGGGAAAAAGGCGTGCACTGGGGAGGTGTTTGGGGAGAAGTGGGGGAGAAACCCACTTCCTGAAGGGAGAGGGGAGGCTGGGAACCTCAAACAGGACTGGTCCTTGGACAGTCTACA
>NW_009593571.1:1215-1518 GCF_000690535.1 Cariama cristata
AAGGTGAAGCCGTGGCTGACATGTTAACTTTTCGGGATAATTCCTGGTAGCAGAGCGGAAACAAGTGGTGTCGTCAGAAACACAGAGAGAGCATGAACAGAACAAGAAACAAACCAAAAGAAAACAAAAAATAATAATAAAAAACCCAAAAAATCAGGAAGGAGAAAAAAAGCAAAACATTCAAAAAAAGGGAGAAAAAAAAAAACAATCGAAAAAACCATAACCCAAGATCTGGTGAACTGGGTTTGTCATCTGTGCTACCTTTTCTTTCTTTTCATTCTCTCATTCGTTTGTTTTTGTGTT
>NW_009593571.1:1695-2027 GCF_000690535.1 Cariama cristata
TTGTTTTTTGTTTTTTTTCTAAGTTATTTAATTTTTTATGTGTTTATTTAAGGTTGGTCTTGTAGGCCGACTGATGAGACCATCTTTGCCTTGTCTTTGCCAGCAGGGTACTTATTGTCTCCTCTAGACCCATAGTCATTAGAACCGGAATCGCTCCGCTTGCTGTTTGCGCTATGCTTGGTTGGCGTGCCGGGGGGATGGCTCACCTGCCCGTTCTTCTCGTCTGAAAAAAGTTGTTTAATTACGTCAAAGAAGTTACTCAATGGGCTGCCTGGGTACACAAAACAGAGGAGACAAAAAAAGAAAGAAAGAAAGAAAGAAAGAAAGAAAAA
>NW_009593571.1:2058-73274 GCF_000690535.1 Cariama cristata
GGAAAGAGAGAGAAAAAGAGGAGAGAAAGAGAGAGAACAAACAAACAAATGAACAATGGGGTTTTTAACGAGAAGAACATGATGAGGAGATCCAGAGCCACGTGCGTGGGAGTGTGTGGGGGATGAAGACAATGAGCAGGAAGAGGAAGAGTGTTTAGGATGGGACACCTACAGAAATAAAGAGGCTGGGAGCATAAAGCACCTAGGGGGAAGGTCCTAGATTTCTCCTGAGATGGGGAGCATTGCTGTCTCGCCTAGCAGGACACAGTACTGTGTGGCTGAAATAGTTCACTCTGTTACTTGGTGTCACTTGGCCACTCCGCACGGAAACATCAGTGAATGTAACGCTGGATACAGGCAAACCCCATCTTACTGCTCCTGTTACAAATGGGTCTTTGTATGTGGTCGCCAATTGATGCTTTGCTTTGCAGCCTTGCTAAGATCTCTGGCTACACCCAGCATTAGGCTTTCTTCGCTTGGGCTTTATTTCTTTCTGAGTATCTCCCTGCTCACCTTTCAGTCGCTAAGCCTGAAGCACCTGAGGGCTCCAAGGGAAACAGCATTTGAAAAATGTGCTACGGCTGACATGGGTACTACCATCTGTATGGGTGGTTTGTGGCTTGGACTTGCAAGCTTCTGCACACTTTCAGATCCTTCTTACGACAGGCACCTGGACGTGAAGATGCTGAATGCGTTGTGGAAGCAGGCTGTTACGCATCTAACTATTCCTGGGACCTACCAGGGTCAAGAACTACTTCCTCATTGTCCTGAATTTACGTTCTCTCCTCAAGACAGCCTCCACGACGCTGACATTCACTCCAGCAGAGTTAGGAGCCGGAGAGCTGTAAGGTTGCGTGCTAGTAGACCAGGGATCTCACTAAGCCAGCCGCCAGAGCAGGTTGCAGTCTTAAGCTGAGTTGGGCACTGTGCACATGCCTACAGTCGTTCATGCCCCTTGGCCCTCCAGGCAGCAGGGCTGGATGGTGTTAATATAGTCCTGTGTCAGAGGATGTGTGGAAGGCGATACTCGAGGAAAGGCTCCGGGGTACTACCGAGGGAAAGGGACCAGCTAGTACTGTAAAGGTAGCCTTTTGGGGGCATTTCTAGTCCCTTTTAATTTTCTTGGACTGGGGGATTAATCCTGATCTGACATAGAAGGGGTCACACTAAATTCTCTGAACATGGATATTGAAGGTGTTTTTTATCTAACATACACAGTGGAGATGATGCCTGTTCATGATCATTAAAACCCCATGATGCTTTTCTCAATATTGAGACTGTTGGCTCCATTGTTCTAACAAATTGAAATCATTTATATCCCACCCAAGTAATTTCATTCTCCAGCTCCCAGAAGGAAACGAGCTCCTTGCATCTGCTTTCCAATGCAGTGGTATGCTGTGAAGAGTGGAACCTTTCGTCTCTGAGATGGGACTATTCAATTGGGAGCAAAGGGGTTTTGTCATCGCAGAGATTGCCATTTATCCACAGCTGGTGGACACTGGTGGCTTGGTAATATTATATTTCCCTTCGCAATATTATATTTCCCTTCACTTTCATTACAAACATAAGCAAACCAGTTACTACAGCAGGCAAGTACTTTCTGTGCACGGTAACTTGCCTGAAGAGCTTGTTGAGTGCTTTCTTATTCTCTAATGGAAAATGCTAGACAAACATCAACTGCTCTTATACAAAGAAAGAGGAAATATATAGTATTTGTGCCCTGAAAAATGGTGTTACTCTTTTTTCCTGCCCTGTGCTAACCAGGTAGTTACTGCTTTCCTCTGCATGTTAATAGGCATTGAGCAAAATCAAATGGCTGGCATATACAGTGAAGGATCTCAATCTTATTAATCTAATTCATTCCTTGTCTTCCTCTACTTGCTGCTTTGTGGGTAACTTAACTGCTGGCCCTGGTTCTCTCTGTGCATTCGGTTACACCACTGCCACAAGCAAAGGACTGCTAGTTTCTGGAAAGGCATCATTCACCTAACTGACTGAAGACTTAAGAGATGGGCCCAAACAAACAGCCAAGTAAAGCATGTATCTCAATTTCTGGCAAAGAAGAGAAGGGCTATCAAACTCTTGGTCGTTTCGGGGTCAGCCTCTCTGTGAGCTCTACCTGCCTCCTTCACATGCATGCAAATGCTTTGGAAGGGGGATATCTGTTCCACATCTATGACCTCGATTTCAGAGATTTCCCTAAGCCTCCCTATAACTGTTTTAAGTTTGTGGGCACATGCTCTGCTCAGACTCACTCCTATCCGCTCAGACTCATTTATACTTCTTTTAGGTGGATACTCGTTTTCAGTGAAAAGAAGAAAAGAGAGCAAACACTCAGCCTTGAATGCAGGAATGTGGGCAGATCTGGTTCTTATGTGGCTTTGGACCCCTCATCTTCATAAGCAAATGGAGTCAGCAGAGAGAATGAAAAAGAGCACTGAAAAAAATGCTGGAGAGGGAAAGACTGCTAGGTTGGGAGAAAAGGGAAGGGGAATATCTCTAGTTATTCAGCTGAGCAGTTTATTCAACAAGCTTAGAGGGAAAGAAGAGGGCAGAGTAAGCAGGGCTCTGCAGGAATCAGGGAAGTTTTTTGTTTTCACGTAGACAGGAACAGTAGACAAAAGTATAACTTGCAAGAATGAAGCAATAAAACATTTAAAAAATTATATTTATATATCTTGTATGTGCTGAGTCCTGATACAGGATTTTTAATCATCCTGTTAAAATATGCAGCCCCTGTTTCATCCACCCTTTCTCCTCCCCATGCCCTACCGGCTTTCAAGTGCCTGGGGATTTATTGCAGCAAAAGTCTTTAACAGTCTGCTTTTCTTTGCCTGTATCACTACTGGATTCCTTACAATCAGCATTTTCAGGTAAAATTTTAATGGGAGGTAAGAAATCCTTAGGGATGTTTAAAGAGAGCTACTGAAAAAAATAAAATAGGCCATTTCACTAACCCTTTCCTTCCTTTGCCTTTTGTAGTATCTGGACTCATAATTAAATACTGGGTAATAATGCTCTCCTATCCTGCGGTCAAGAAAGAACTGATCCTACACCAAGCCATACAGAAGTCATTGTGTTGATGTTGTCTACATGACACCTTGTTAGCCCACTCTTGGGCTGCTCTAGATACTGGTCTTTGGATAGACAAAGAGTCCTCACATTTTTCTCTGGAGATATGTAAACATGGGTCAGCTATGCTGGAAGCATGAAAATGGTGCGTGGTGTTGCTCCTCTTAGTTCTCAGTTCCCTTTGGGCTTATACAGCCAGTAAAAGAAGACTTGAAAATGCAGGTGATGACGGATTAGAATAGCTTTTTCAGCAATCTTCCACTCCTAGCATTCAGTGCAAAATGTGTCATAGGCTCTTACACCTGCAAGTCCACCTGAGGGCCTCAAAAAGGCTGCCTCCCTTATTTCAGAAAGTGAGATGACATCCCATTTCCTCTGGACAGGGATGAAGGTTTGGCTCGCTGATTCTTCAGAACTTCCCTGGCGTTTCACGCATCTGTAACTAAGGTCTTCTTTCCCCTTGAGAGCAAATGTTCATCAACACAGAGCAAAGAAGGCGTGAAGGGTAGCAAGGGTGAGAAACCGTGAGAAGGATCAGAGGCAGGAGGGGAGGTTCAGAGCAGGAGATTTATATCTATTAGGAGGAGATGGATATGTGCATTTTTGAGTTAGACCAAGGAGCTGTATGCTGCAAGATGGGGAAGGGGAATGGGTTTGAAAACAAGCACTGAAGCTTATGAAAGGGTCATGTATTGAAGGGATGCTCGAAAAATAGATTTATGGAGAAGGCACTGGTTTGTGGCACCTGTGTGCAGCACTGTCATGGCCAAACGTCACAGAAGAAGTCAAAACTGCAAATGCATTTGAATACAACAGGCACTATAAGGAAGAAACAGGGCTGGAGACAGACACAAAAATGTAAAATGAAGCTAGGCAGGTGGCTTGTGTCAACCCTCACAGTCCTCAGTATTTCATCTGCTGTTCTTAGGAAGTCTGTCTGACATTGACCTAGCCCCAGCGGTGTCACAGGTTTGAGAAGCAAAGTAGAAGTGGAGCACTCAGGTAAGACAGGAAAAAGAAAACAAAGCGATTCACTCCAGGCACCAGAAGTGACACCAGAAAAGGGTGCACCTTGCAAAGAACCTGCTCTGACCTTGCAAAAACTCTGCTCTGACCTTGCAAAGACCCTTAGAGTCCTCCATGGAAAATAAGAGGAGGTGGTGAACAAGGAGCTTCAGAACAAGCCTGGAGGCTTCAGTCACTGCTTAGAGCCTGCTGTTTTGTAACATTTTAAGAGAGTCAGATAAGGACTTGGTCCTCTTTTCGTTGAAGCAAATAGCAACATTCCCATTGACTTAATGGAAGCAAACCCCGAAGCACTTCCTCCTCCTGTGAAACCACCTCTCTCAAGTCTATGTATTTTTAATGCACTAATCCTTGTGGTGCTGAACACAAAGTTGCACAAAACAAATATGCCATCTGTGGGATTATCCTCTGCCTTTCCTTTCTGTAGAGCCTGTGAAATTTTGGGTTTCTGCATTTTCAGCTTAGGCTTTGGGAGAAAGTAAATGGGAAAAGGTAGGACTCCACTGGAAACACACCTTTTGTCAACCTGACTTCTCATATTCCTTCCCTTGTTCCTTTCATGACCTTTCTGACTGTCTTCTGCCTGCCTCTGCTACTGAGGTTTTTTTCCTATACTCATTCCTTTCTCTTTACCCCTTTTTCATCCCTAGGTTGCTCTGTATTTCGATAGCAGCTGTGGTTTCAGTGAATCACGTAACAAAAATCCAACTCCTTTTGCAAAAAGCATTGAAATGCTCTCTTGATGGGTTATAATCCATTCCCTTTCAAACCCATTTTGCTACTTGACAGAGTTCTAGCCCTCTTTGTTTACACTAAGCATTTTTTGCCTGTTTGCTTGGTTTCTGTTGGCAGAGTCCCTTCTGCCTTCAAAAACAGAAGACTTAAAATATAGAATCCACTCCAAGAGTATATGCAGTGAAAGGGATCACAGAAAGATAAAAGTGCCCTATTCCTCTTTGTTTAGTTGTAATAGCATGTAGGGGCCTTCCTCCAGACTAAAGAGCCCCTAGCCTAGGCACTGTACAAATGTGAATCAGAGAGATGCTTCAACGAGCTCACCGACTACTGAAGAAGGCTACAGAAAGAATTTTTTGCTCCTTTCATGGTTGGATATATGAGGCTTCCCTCTAGACTGGAGAAGGGTGACAGAAAGGCCATTGCAACGTCTTGCTGGAGGCCATCACAAAGAACGTCCTCCTAGTCTATGAACCCATCCTAGGCCACTTGAAGTGAGCTGAAGAAACTGTAGAAATCCCAAGATGGGTACTTGTCTAAAAATATAGGAAGTCAGGAAAGCATTTCAAGAGACGTGGATATGTTTTTTACTGGATTTATAAATTGTCACAACAGATTGACCAGAACAAGTTTCCCCATTTATTTTTTTCCTCAGTTAGTTACCTAATGGGACAGTTGTTTTCATTTCATGTCAGCTTAGGACTAGAAAATGGAGACAGACAGTCCACAGAACAACTCCAGTTTCTTAGCAGGACATCTGAATTGCGACTGGGAAAGGTGACTTCCACAGATAACAACAGAGCTTATTTTCCAGAGTCCGGAGTCTCTGCCAGTAAAAATGCCAACTGAAAACAATGTTTGCAGAAACAGACCGCTGGTAGAAACTACTCAGATTATCACACACTGTTAGCACAGGTGTCCGTGCCACCAGCAGAAGGTGGGAACTTTCAGTCGCTACACACCTGGGCAGATCTGAACAACAAACCTGATGTTTAAATGCTCTATAACCCATCCTTGTTCTTATTCCCCTAAAACATCCTGTCTCCTCTGCAGGAAGGTGGTCCAATATTTATGACCAGCCAGATGCATCCAGATGGCCATTCTGCCTCTGTCTTGCACATTTTCTCTCTCTCTCTCATATGCACACAAAGGAGCTGAAATCCAGGCCAGCCTCTTCTGTCACAGACAATGTAACTGAGACAGGTAGCTCTTGGGTAATGGCTTAGAGAATGGTGAACACAGGCAACAAAGACCCAAATAGATGAGGCGTATTTCCTTGCTGCTACCTTCTGCAGAGCTAAGGCATGAGTAATTAATCAGAAAACAAACATATCCATTACTGATGAATAGCTCTGGCCAATCCAGCACTACCACGTAACATTCAAAAAAGAAGACATGATGACGGAGAGGAAGGAATCATACATTTGTTTGGACAGCTGGTGGCACTGAAAGAGCAGGCAAGGATAGTGGTGGGATGAAGAGATGCCGGGTTCTGTTGTGGAATCGTGCTGTTCTGGCACATTGGCTGGTAAAGGACTCAGCCCAAGAATTCTTTGTATCTGCCTGTCCTTTTACAAAGATCTGCCTGCACAAGTGGGTGCTGAGAGGGGAAGCTGACACCCTATGCTCGCAAAGCCACAGCAGATGATAGTATTGCTGCTACCCATTCTCTTAGAGACTTCTGCTGCTTCATTCCAATTTTTTGTCTATAAAAATGTCAGAAATATATTGGCACTTAAGATCATTTTGTCCTTTCCTGCCAGATGGATGTTCAAGTATGATCTTACGGGTTTTAAGTTCTTTGACCTGTTCCTAAGGAGAGAAACGACCTGTATATGCTGGTGAAATGTTGCCTCCTCATTTCCCCTTAATCAATCCCTCCAAAATATGATTTAATCTTCTGGGGAGGCCATCTCAAATTTAGCTTGGTACAGCAAGCAAATACTCACATGGAGTATCCTGAAGCACTGCCTGCCATAAATAAAGTACTGTGATCTTAATGAAGAGAGAGAGATCTGTGTTTTCTGTATTAGATATTAGCACAGAGAAAGAGGAGAAGTTCTTATATTGGACAGTAAAAATCTAGCCATAGCTATCAAAACAGGATCTGACATGTACCAAATAGTTCAGTACCTCTGGATTCATCTTTACTGCCAAGTTGCCATTTTTGTGCTACCTTCTTCTACAGTGCAAAAACATGAGTGGTGAATTGGAAAAGCAATGTCTCCCCAACACAACGCTAGAATGAGGAGATATGACTACAGTGTGAGGGGAGTCAGCCATCCATTTGGACAGCAAAAGATACTGGAAGAATGGGCAAGGATAACTGGGAAACCTGGCTTGAACTCTTTGGAAAATCTGACTTATCTTACTTATTGTGATCTATCCATTATGAATGAACATATGATCTTTCAGGTGGGTCTTCTTCCTTTTATCTCTCATTTGGGTCACAATTTAGACAGAAGAATCAGCCCTCCTCAGAAAGACCAGCAGCCAACACATTTTTCAGAAATGCTAATAAAAAAAATATTGTTGTGACTACCTCACAGTGTAACAGTGGGGAGAAGAGCCTTTCAGCTGGGAGGGCAGCATACTTTTTTTCTGCAGGTTTCTGCATCGATGTTTCTGCCATCAGTTACGACTTTATGAATACAAATTGCCAACCTCCTCTTCCATCAAATAGCTACTTCGTGAGAAGCAGGATTACTCTAATGAATGCCAATACGGATCAGGATCACTTCCAAGAGCACCCAATCCAGATATTTTATTGCTGCTAGTAACACCAACAGTCTCTAAATTGGCACTCACAAAGCTACATGCTGCAAGTGCAACCCAAATGTGATGTAACCAGTTTTAAACCACAAAATGGCTCCTAATTTCTCAAATAGCTTAGGATGCTATTGACATGGGCTTGCATCTGTATGAATCAAACTGTGATTGCAAGGAGCTACAAAGAGAAGCCTTTACCGCAGTGCAATTTCTCTATCTGCACAGAGGATGACTGGCCATGGGGGACGAGGTCAGATGGCTCTGAATAGGAGGCTATGTCAAGTCCTAAACACTGGAAGCAAGAGATTTGAGTGAGATACATTGGAAAGATATGAAAGGCAAGTGGATTTGCTGTGCTTCTGCTTTGATCAGATCATTTTGGTGATAATCACTGGTACACGCAAGGATTCGTAAAGCTTCTTGTTTAATTCTGGTGCTAGGAATCAAGGTTTTGAATTGTAACCAGCAACACAGGATATTTAAGAATAAATATAGGGTCTTCTGGCCAGCGTGTTGTCACAGGATTGTGGCCTAAGACTTTGCAGGAACGTATGTTTGTGCAGTGCCTAACACGATAGCACGATTTGACTGGAGCTGCACTAGTTATATGTACTAACCTTTTCCTCCTCTTATCATCACCCAGTTCCATGGTAGTGCCACTTGATGTAACTGAAGACTTTCCTGAGAGTCATGAGGGATGGAAAACAACAAGGAAAGATTGCCTTACTTGGAGATAAAATTCAGTCCCAGACAGCTACAGTATGGAGACTGGAAAGTTTACAAGGCTTCCTGGTGTTTCTCAGAAGGTAAAGTCAAGAATAAGGCAGGCTTTTCAGAGCTTTCTGCCAGCAGCCAGCACCTTGGTGAAACATACTTACTAAGGACTCCAAAAAACTGGGAATGGCTGGGAAGGGGAGCTATCAAAGCCTATACACGAGCTTTACTACTGAGTCAACCACCCAAAGGAATTCTCAGCTCACTATTTAAAGGACTTAAAGTCATTAAAGTTTGTACAGACAGACTCTTTTCTGAACAAGGACTACTGAAATGGCACCGTGGGCTTCTGTGTGGTGTCTATCAATGGCTCCAGATCTAATGTGCTCTATCTACAATAGTACTTGCTTTCCAGTTCCCAGCTTTGTGGTTGAAGCTAGAGGGCTTTCCAGTTTGTGTATTATCTTGATTTTTTTTTTTTTTAACGTAAAGGCTCTGTAGAACCTATTAGAACCTCATTGTCAATTATACAACCTATTCTTCAGTGAGATAGACATAAATACCAGATTAGATGGTAGTAAACAGTGCTCTCAATCCTGCCTCAAAAGAAACAGAATCCAGCTTGTTCTTTTACAGCTGTGTTGATTTTATAAGGCTTAACAGCAGCACATAAAGTGGTAAAGCTTATTTGTCACTAAACTGATTTGGCTCTGAATACACACAAGGAATAGATCAGCTAAGTCAGAAGGTTATCTCTCCTATAGGCAGTTTTCAGGATACAGCTGCATTTTAAATGTAAAGGTTTTAATTTTTACAAGGTAAACTTAATCTTATGAGCAGATATGAAAGGCTTCAAGGAAACCAGTTTAGTCTTTCTGACAATAGAAATGCCCGTTCCCCTGCTGAAATGGGTGGAACCATAAAATAAAATATTCCACCCCGATGTGCATTTCAACTTTATTATGAGCCAAATTATTTTATTCTATTGTGAAATATTAAGAGTTGGCAGCAGTTTTCCAGCATGCGCAGGTAGGCTTGATACAGCAGCTGTTATGTCATTTGGATACTGGCAGCTCCTATGACACACCTCTGCTGTTCAACATTAACTTGTTCTTCAACGCCAATGGCTATATGCAAAATCACTTCTCAGATTGATGACCACTGCTAGCAGAAGATGAGATAACATTTAAAGGACTAAATAAATTTGCCTTGCTGTTAATTACAACATTCAATAGTTTATAGCGGGTGAAAAGATATTCCTCATTCCCACCAGAGCTTTCACATGGCTGAGCCAGGCATAAAGGATCTGACTAGCTCTTCCTGCTCCAGTGTTAACTCTTTTGCAAAAATGACCACCTGTGCTCACTCTCAGAATACAGAACAACGATGGGGTCAAAAATCCCACATAGTATAGTTTTTCTTACGCAATTTTCTGTTACTAGATGAACATTTTGTCAGCTTCACAAGGGGTTCCCTGTCATCCAAGTCATAGAGGACAGTTTGCCAACAATAGGCTAAATGCTGGCATCGTGCCCCTTCACTCCCCTGTCTAAATCATGGGTGAGCTCTCCTGCACACGAAATAGCTGTTCGCTCATATAGGAGGGTGGAATTCAGCACGGTGCAGTCACCACTGTTTATGTTGTGTGTGAGCACACCAACAGGAATGTGATTTAAAGGAAGGAGGTCCATTAAAACCTCTATAACCCATCCTTTCTCTTCTCTGGATATATGTATGTGTTCCATCTGTGCTGTAGCTGCCACAAAATAGTCTCCCTGCTAGCCTTCGCCTTGTCCCCTTTGTCCCTTGTTGGATTGATGCTGACACTGTGACAGCTGGAGGGCCTGCCTGAACTGGGAGTGAGCAGCAACGCTCTCTATCTAGAGAAAGCAGGGGACTGGCTGGTTATCTGTATAGCTCAATTAACCTGCAAGCAATCAGTAGGATCAGCATTTCAGTATTTTTGTATGATGTGAATGCCAAATCCAGGCAGGAAAGGCTTGAGGAGAAGAGGGATTTGCTGTCTGATACCTTCAAGAAGAGGCTGGAGGTCTGCCTACAACTTAAATGAGTCCTCGTGAGGAGATCAGAAATGGTATAACCCAGAAAACTCAAATAAGAAATCAAATGAGCTCCTTTCAGAGCAAAGGAAAAACTCCCACCAGCGAAGTTGCAACTTAAGAGAAAGAGATCATCTGAAATACAGGAAACGGGCCAAATTCTGCTTCAGTCACACATCCATAAACCTAATATTATCTCCACCGTGACAACTTTCCTTTGTTGCTACAGACTCCACAACAACTCCAGAACAACTTTCTGCAGTTTACGAAGAGCTGACGCAGGAGTCGCAGGTCCAGCTGGAGAGCAGTACTAGCTCAGTCATCACTTCCTCAACAGCTTGTGTTCCCTTTCACACAGAGAGCCGAATTCAACCTAGATACCAGAATGGAAATCTAAAGAGAACAGAGTTCTCTTGTACAGAACCTTTTTGTACAAGATGTAAGTAACAAGACAAAACCCTCCTTTCTTGTATTTGGGTATTTCCACTATTTTATTTGGAGGAGTCAGTAGGGGCCCAGGTAATGAAAGAGTACAGTCCATATGTGGATAGAAGGGTGGGAAGGCAAGGGATAAGTTAACCAAAATTCATGGAACTGTAAGCAAGTTGAGCTGCAAGTTTTGCAGGAAACTTTTTTTTTTTTTCTCATTCCTAGCAAAATTCTGAATCTCCAGTAGGTTCACTACTCCTCCAGCTAGAGACACAACATCCTTTCCCAAGACCAGAGTGGAACTGTAACAATTTACACTGGCTAAGTGTCTGACAGATAATAGGCAGTGGAAGATTTAAAAGGGTCTTACCCCAAGGATATCTGGGGAAGAAGGGAGTGGATGCAAAATGGAATTAAGTAACATAGCAATCCTGTCTCAATTAATAGCAGGGAACCAAGGGAGACAGCAGCTAGCAGGGCAGCATTCAGTTTCACTGCAGAAAAGGGACTGAAGAATCATGACTCAAAGGCAGCAAGTAAACAAAAGAGGAAAAAAAAATAGGAAAGAAAAAGAAAATCACTGGCCTGGGTTACAGTGAGGGAGGGAATATCAAGTGCAACACCACACACTTGTGCTATGAAGGGGAAAGCTGTGGCGGAGCCTGTGCATCTGTGCATGGATGGGGAGGAACGGAATAAGGGGAATATGCTTGTGGCCACCAGGTAAGTGAAAGACGTAGTGTGCTGTTACGGGGCGGGTGGTCTTGAAAAGAACGTGGGAGAGCAGGGATAGGGAAGGGGAACGGGTGGAAGGGATAGGACGGCGCATTAGGATGTTGCTCAGCAGGGGCTGGGGAAGGAGAAAAGGCAGAAGGGAAGGAAGTTCTTACCACATTTGGAAAGTCTGCCAGTCATCAACTCCATACAGTTAGTGGTGTCTGGATCACAGAACGGAAAGAGGAGGGAGGGAGGGAAAAACATAAAAAAAGGTTTCCATACCTCTGTGCATAAAGTAGTAACTTAGCACATTATTACCTGAAGCAGGAAACATATACACATCTTGGTCTTTACACAACCCAGGTCAAATTCTGCCACCCACGGTATGCCAGTGCAAACCTGGCCCTGTGACTGAGAGCGGACACTGCTTCAGTCCCGCTGCTTCCACTCACCTCTTGATCATAGCTATAGGTATTTATGAGATGCTGGAAACACTCTACCACCACATTAGCAAACTAAAAGCCTCGAATACATTGTCTCACCTGGCCAGCTTTGCAAGTTAGCCTGCAACAGCCAGGAAATGCCCAGCCAGCTGATCTGTGTACATCAAAAACCTGAAGAGAGGGAGGAGATGTAGAACTGTGCTATTGGACATGGAATGAGAAGGCTACTTACACAGCTCAAAAACATCTTCTGGATCCCAAAGGATAATGTCCAGGTTCTCAACAGAACTCTGCCTCTCTCATTCACGTGTAGTCTCTTGCTCCTCTTGCTTTCAATGTGACTATTCGCAGGTAATAGAACTACTTCTGGAAAGGGTGGCAGAATCTGGCCCTAAGACGTTGCTGTCCACTTTGTGTATAGCTCCCATTGCCACAGCCTCTGAGTGCTTCTTACTCAGGTGTGATAAGCAGAAGGAGCTCTACATGTCAGCTTTAAAGCAGAAAGGACCAGCCCAGCTGGACACTTCCATGTGGAACCTGCTGGCAAGCCAAATCTGCTGCTGTCAGATGGGTTTCCCTTGCATTTGGGATCTAAATCATTGCATCCATGAGTGCTGGGCAATGCGGAGCACTCGCTGCTGAGCAAGCGGCTAACAGTTAAAGCACTCGGTTCCATCTCAGATCTCCTCTTGCCTGGCCTCTCGATGAACACTTAGGTATTCAAGAAATAGGCTTCTTGGAAACGTGCACACATATGCTGAAAATCCCTAACCGCTAGGAAGCTCTAACTATTTCCTATCTGCTAAAAAGTCTGCAGGAGAGAGGGAAGGATAATTTCTCGGCATTAATCACCTTAAATAATGAGAAAAGTAATTTCAAAAAAGGAGGAAGGGGTACTCGATATGCTTGGGTAAGCTGAACCCACGCTAGAAGAGCATGGATATGTATGTTTTCTGATGCAGCCAGGCTTGTGCTGCATAGATCATCTGGGAAAGCATGGAGTAGAGAGGGCAGGTGCTTGGTCCAGTGACACCGGTCAAAGCATCTAACCTGCGGTTATTTGCTCTCCATCTCCAATGTTAGAGGTGGGCTGGCAGAGGTCAGTGGGAGATAATAATGCCCATGGAAGGTCCCTCAGAAAGGCCCGAGATTAAAAGAAAGAGAAAGGGAAAAAAGGAAGGAGGCGAAGGAGAAGAGAGGATTCAAGAACTGGAACAAGATATCAGAGGTGTCAGAGTTTACCTGCCTTTGAAATTCTTTGGCTAGTCTGACTGAGTGAAGGCAAATTAAGCTCCCCAAATACATTTCTCCCTGAAGATGCCTAACAGATTTAGGAAGTGCCTACAGCTGCTGATTGAGCCAATGACCAGAAGTCACAGTCACGAGTTTGTATCATTTTTTTTCTTTAATAACTTGGAGAAGTTTGTTGTCTCATGCCTTTTAGCAGTTCCTCTCAGCCCCCTCTGAGTCAACTACGCCTTGTTGTAATGCAGTGCGATACAGATCTGTAGTGGCAGAGCTCAGAGCATTCACCCAATCATTAGCAGAACTTACGCTTTGAAAAAACACCTAAGAGCAAGGAAAGCCTCAAATATGACCAAAAGATCGTTTCTGACTCCCACCTCCGACACGTGGAATTTTGCCCTCAAGTGTATCCAGACTGACTGGCCACCCAGTAACTAGCAGTCTGGAAGCAAAAAAGGTAGTATTTGGATAATGTCAGAGTAGGTAAACATTGTGGCTGGATTCCTAAGATTCTCCTGAAATTCGTATTTCTGTTTCCTGGCTAATTTTAACAAATTAAAAATAATCATGTCTCCTCAAGTTAATACTTCACAACACTGTCTTTTTTCTAAGTCACTTGCAGTGAGCATAGCTCTTTTTAGGATTTCATTTAAAGCTAATTGTGTAACAGGTCTACATACATTAATTGTGTGATAGGAATACAAACTGACAGATCTACAACAGGAAAAAAGGACTGTAACATAGGCTTTTTGACAACGTAACATCTAGGGCTCTGTACCCAATTTTGTTCCTAAAAACAAAATTTGCAGGTTATAGAATTGGTTTTGGTGGATAGGGAAAAACACAAACCCTTTTTTGAAATACAAGATCATGGAAAAATATCAAAGGACCACTAATAAAACTTCTAATTTGCCTTTCTTAAAACTTCTATGCACAACTATAATTTGCATTCTCTATATTGCCATGGCTAGTCCCAGGAACGGCACAGGGATTTATTTTTATTTTTAATGTCTTTACAAGACATGATCAGGTTGTTTTTGCCCCATTCCTAAGGCGTAGCAAACATGAGCACACCAGAAACAGTAGCTCATGCCGCATCGCTTGAAAGACTAACAGAGTTAATATGCCTTCGGCTTCTCTGCTATAATGATTACTTTAATACTTCTTTCATTTCCATCATATTGTAACATCTGCTTTAGTAAATACCCTGTATGATAAAATATTTCATCTTTTTAAAGTAGAATTTTCATTCTAATTAGAAAGCCTTAGATTCTTGGCAGTCAGCTTCTGCTCGTGGATAATAATCCGTAACGCAGTGACTGTGGGATCCAGGTGTTATGTGAGGTGAATAAAGCCAGGGTCCAAAGGGCTTTAGCTGTCTGAGAAGCGTTGATAGGTCATGTAACTGCATTTTTAATGTGTGCTGTTTAATTTTTTAATTAAAGCATAGTGGCAGTGTCAGATCTCAGTCCTTCTGATGATAAGGCAACTCCTTATTTCATAGAGATTGTTGGCAGTCACTCATCCTTTCGATTTGACCAAGACTCACTCATAAATGACACGCAGTTCAGTTCATTAATGGATGACAAGTGCTTTGGTTAAAATAAGACCTTCCTTCAAAAGGCCAAACAAGCTCTAAATACATTAAAAAATGCTAGTGTTCTGCTAAATCTTCTTTCCTGATTTTCTTTTTTCTTTAATTTCTGTGTTTCTATCCTACATACATTTCACAATCAAGCTGCCTGGTTTGTGATGCTTCTGATATCTCTGAGACTGAGTCTTGTCCCAGCCCAGGAAATCTCACCCAAACAGCTGCTCCTCTGAGATCTCCAAATCCAGGGCTAGATCCCAGAAAGCACTGAGCGTCTCCTGCCAGATGCTCATAGTCCCCATTGACTATTTCCATTAAGGGAGATGATGTCAAGGGAGTCACCAGTTCCTCTGGTCCAAGGCAGTTATCATTTAGATTGGAATTCCCCAGTGGTTGGGTGCTTATTTGAAATTCACTGTTCTCCTATCAAAACTCTGGAGAGCTTGGACTTTTTTCTATATGCTTTATTTCAGGACTACTCAGTTAATTTTAATGAAGTCCGTTTAGTAATAATACTAAAGCTGTTTAGCAAAAAATACAGTGCTCTGCCAATCCAACCAGGCATTACACGGCACCTTTTGTAGGTGGGAACCATGAAAGCAAGATGAAGGGATTGCCCCAGGCACTACAAGAGTGGTAAGACATAAAGGATTGCACAAGAATGCAGGAAACAAGATAAACCTGGGACCTGGATGAGCCCCGGATAAAACTGACTTGCGGTCCAATTCCAAATTGGCATTTGCATAGCCCTTTTTGAGTCTGCAGCTGGAAGTTTACCTTGCAAAATACTTCATTTGCACCTGAGTCCCTTTTCTGTCTTGATGATAAAATCCTTTGCACATTTGGAAACCGTAAGTTTCTTACTAATTTTTTGTAGCAAATTAGCCAAGCAACAGCTCTTGTGAGCCATAAAGATGAACACCCAGAATTCACAGATCAATACTCTAGCAAAGGTTTTTGAGTGAACATGTTTTGATTTTTGAGATGTACGCCGTCACAATAAGAGAGCTTGGGTGCATAAAGAGAAGATACACACAATAAGCAAGAATTTGCACTGCCCTATTTTGAAGCTGGATATGGTCTCTAAACACTTGTTTATGCTGATGAAAGTAATTTCCAGCAGTAACGCCGAGATGCTCTGAACTTTGAGATGCCAATGGTTAAAATCTGACATGAAGCCAATAAATATAATAGAGAAACAGAAAACCTATTACAAAGAAGTTATAAAGGCTATTTCAGTATTGCTGATTGCCCAGAACATGGGAAAATGGGAAAAAATAAGAATATGCAGCACCCCACACTTAAAACCAAAGCCCAAAGAGGCAAGAAAGTATTAGGGAAATAAAAATTGATACCCTGTGAATGATCACAGATGGCTTTTGCATGTCCCTATTCACCAGCTGTTTCTATTACTCTTCTGTGCAAAGACATTGGAGGAAAACAGATTATGATTTAATGGAAAGAGTATTGGGCTGAAACAAAGGCACAAATCTGAGATATTCTCCTCCATGGAGAGAGATCCTTTTATCCCACCAAAGGGCAGTCCTGCCCAGGGATTTACCTAAGTAGAGATTCTGAGTATAAGGCTCCTGGATGGAGCCATCCATGGACGAGAGCCAAGGCCAGCTGCTCTCATGGACAACGATAGTCACTCTTGATCCAAAAGGGACTGTCCTTTCCCGGCCTCCCTGGGCTTAATGGATTTTGTGTAACAAGAATACATGGAAGCTATTCTGGTTCAGATCAAAGGCCAAAACCATCCAGTGCTCCGTCTCCATCAGCGGCCACACACAGACATGCAGGAGTCTAAGAGGAAGCCAAGCATACAGAACACTTCCTCCTAACACTACCTCATTCTCTCACCACTTTCAGGTCAGAGACTTCCTGAGCCTCCTGCAGTTTCTCTGTTTAGCAATCCTCATGAAGATTTCTCTTCCAGGGAGTTGTTCAGCCTCCCTGTGAGCAAGAGGGATTCAGGGGAAGATGAGCATCTGCAAGCTCCTCGCATTCACAACTTGCTTCAGCGAGGAGTTCCACAGGTCTTACATTACATGAAGGCATGCCTTCCAATATGTTTTTGGTACGCCTTCCGCTACTTTCATATGATGGCCTCTAGCTCTTTCGTTGGGAAGAAAAAATAAACAATCAATCTCTATCTACTTGTTCTACGCCAGACATGAGACTGTAGACCTGGTATTGTCTCAGCAGTTATACTACAGGGGATTTAATGTCCTGAAACATGAAGGTAGAAGGCTGATATGTTGCACTAAATTTGGCCAACTGGACAGTAGATTTTAGAAGTTTTACATTAGCTTTTGAGATAGATTTCATTTCTTTACACACTTACTCAGGTAAGGGAGGGAAGGTATTTTCCTGCTTCAGAGTATGCCAGAAGAAATATGCACAGCCAGTCTTAGGAAGGAAAAATGGAAGTGAATGGAGGGATATCCAGGGGGAAGGGAGATTATAAGGTGCTCAAGTGTGACACAGAAACACATCTGCCTAAATCAGGTACGTATCAGGCTCACATACACACACACACACAGATGCATGGGCAACACGACATCTACAAACACTGTTGTGAGCTGGAGGAAATGAGGAAGAGGAAAGTGCGTTCTGAAACCCAGGCAAGCCAGCTTAGTGGGCTGGCACGGTGCATAACAGATCAAAGAGGGGCAGGAGAGAGAATGACTGTCAGTGCCGTATGCTTACTAGGCCTTGCTGTTCTGCTTTATATTGTGTTCATTGAATCTTCCCCTTCTGCAGGTCTCACTTTACATGCATGCACCTTTCACAGATGGTTTTCATCTTCCCACCTGTAATGGCATCTGAACTAAAAGGTAGGGAAGACAACCGCACAGAGGATATGTCTGTGCACAATGAGCTAGGAAAATCTCCAGTGCTGGGCCAGTATTGCTGGTCAGAGCCAGTGGTATCCTCAGAGCCATGGAGGAGGAGAGTCAAAGTGAACTGTGAGCTCGTTCTGCTGCAGCAGTGAACTGCCTACAGAGTATCCTCAAACCATGAACCTGAATAGGAGTCTGACCACCACAGTTCCTGTGAGGTGTGCAGGGCTGGGAATATGGGAGAAGAAGAGAAACAGAGAAGACTTTGCCTTGTTTCTAATGAGAAATGCTGAGTAATTCCCTGGCAATTTCTAGGAAGCTCTTGCACACATCTTCCCAACCACTGCCACCCAGCTAAGCAAGGTGCTGAATGTGAACTCCTGCTCTCCCTTTATTGCTTTATTTCCCCTTACTCTCTCACTGGCTGGGGATGTGAACCACAGGGCCTCCCTACTTTGATGCACAGGTTGTCTCTTCCTGGTAACAATCCTTTTTTCCCCCCTTCCTTTTCTCTTTTCCTTGTATGATGCTCCAACCTAATTTTTTTCAGGTTGAATTATTTCTCTCTTTTTCAAGAGACTTGCATATTCCTGATCAGGTCAGGTAATATGATACAGGATAGTCTGGCACCCTGTCTCTCATGAGCTATCTTGCCTGGATAACTCCCTGACTGAAAGAGTTCTCATTTTTAGGTTTCAAGAGACCATTCATTTTGGTTTTGCTCCACATGGAGTTATCCATTCCACTCTCATGTTAAAGATCACGCTGGGTTTTCCCTGCTAGAATGACATGCTTTCATGTAGCTTTAGGTAGTAGAAAGAGATTCTGTGTCTGTAATAATGATTTCTCCATTCCAGAACCAGAGCAAAACTGTAAGTCAGGTACATTTCACACAGCACGGTTTGCCCTAAACATCTCCCTGAGCCTTAGTCAGATGAATGATTTTTATCCCTGCTGTAATATGACTTCTTAGGGAGAAATCCTGCTTCACATGCAAGGGTCTAAGTCTTTCTAGAGAGCCTCAGTAGCTAACACATACTAGGGTGAAGAAATTAAGAGAGATCACCATGTTATTTACTTTTTAACAGTTTTTTCCTCACCAGAAAGTAAGGGTACACTTCTTTCCTTAAGAAACAAGGAATGCTTGAACATTGTTCACGCAACAGGGGTAATATGAACTAGACTTAAAGGATGCTTTTCCATCTAATTTCCCTCACTCCCACTTGGCCCCAACATTTCCCGAGGAAGGGCTTTGTTCTGTCCTTTTTTGTTCTGTCCTTTTAAAGGATAGAAGAGTTAACACCGATATTTTTTGTGTGTGTGTGTCACCACTAATGTTCAGTGTGAACATTTGCTACATACTGGCAGGATGAGGCCAGTTTCTGTATTATCGATTCAGGCTGCCTGCGGATTCAGATTGGTGTCACTGCACAGGGTCACACACCTAAGGCTTTCTTTACCACCATGAGGAATTGAAATTTACTTTAAAAATTGCTAAAATATAGCTTCTGCAGAACCTTAGTATATGTTTTGTGCTGCTACAGTATTGGGCTGAGAATTTGATCATGCTACTGGAAACTATTAGCCACCTTCCAACCATCTGAAAATGCCGCTGTTAATGGCTAAGTTAAAAGTAGCTCTCAACTTTGTTCTGGGACCCTCTGAAGTTGGAGGTTTCTAAAGCATGCCTGAAGGGTTTGAAAATCAGGTAACTTCTAGAGCATGTCCCTATTCTGGGAGATTTTGGAGCCAGAGAAAATCTGGAAGATCTATTGATGATGCAGCTTTTGATGGAGAAGTGGGCAAATGGCTCTTTGGGCGGAAGGGCAGAAGCTGTTCAACTGGGGAATGCGCTGGGAGCACTGGAGTGGGAATGAGCGAGGGAGGAGTAGGGTGGGTGCGGGGAGTTACTGCTCTGTCTGAATGGAGTTCGTTTCTTGCCATAATCAGAGGGATGGCCTCCCTCAGCCTCCTGGTACTGAGAGGCACTTCACCTTCCTGTCCCTGCTGAAGCAAGGTGCTCAACAGTAGAAACTACTTACCTGATAACTGCTGCACTGAAGGCTGGTCATGTGTGCTTAACAACTGTGCCTGAATGGTTTCTACTACCCTCTTAAAACGACGGCTTGGACCTGTGAGGAGAGAAGAGGCACAAATGGCTGTGAGAGGAGCGGGAGCCGAATCCTCATACAATCGAGGCTGGAGGGGAATGATCACAAGCATCTTCCCTTCAGTCTTGTCCCCAAGAGCGTACTGACAGTGTATTTGTCCTTCAGCCAAAGGCATGGCTTTGAGGAACCTGCATTAATAGGGACTGTGGTGTGCTGGACTTAACAGGAGTAACGATGGCTTCTGGGCTTATTTTGTAAAGACAGAAAAGGTGGGGGGTTTGTTTGTTTGAACCCCTGCGAGGGGCATGTGGCCACCTAGAAGAAAAGGGTGATTCCCTGTTTCTGTCAGAAGGAAGAAACCAATGGCCTCACAGTGCCCAGCTAAGACACTGAGACCTTTGAGTGAAATAAGGAGACGGTACAGGGAGATACTTGAAATCTGATGCACAGAGCAGCCATTTTAGCACTAATCATGGTGGTGGCAACTTCACCTCTTTGGGAATCTCTTTCCCTCCCAGCATTTCCATCACTACCAACACTATTTTTGCTCTTGATGTCTTCCTTGCCCCTGTCTGAATTTTCCCCTGAGGTCAAGACTGTTATATTCTTTCCCCTGGCAGAGCTCTCTTTGCAGGCCTCTATATCAGCAAGGACAACTCCAGCTTATACCCATTTTACAGCTTTGCCATGGTTACCTGATAAGAGTGTGAAAGTGACAGAATAGATCCCGTTCTCCTTCTGTGCCTCTCCCCCTTCTGTGTATGTTATGTCCACCTGAAACTTCACTGGCTTCTGGAAGACAGCAGGACCTCCTGTGGACTTATATTCTGCACGGAAACTTGTCTGTGAGATGACACTGTGACTGAGGCTTGGAATCTGAAACAGGTCGGTAGAAGGAGAGAGTAGAACCACGGCACAAAGGGAGCAAGATTGCAAAATTCGATTTAGAACAATACACATTTCCAGAGTGGATAAGATTTGCTGGATTTGTTTCTGAACTTGAATTTGTAATGTACAGAGTGTTCTTGTGAAATCAGTAAGAGCCTAGGTTGCTTGGCACCACAGAAGAATGCACTGCTCCTTACAGGGCTGACCTAAATTTAAAGGTTGAATATTGGTGGAATACTCATCATACTTGTAAATTTACATGTTGCACAACTTCATACGCTCAGTCTTTCTTTTCCTACTCATCTACCAATTTTGAGAAATGCCTTTTGCTGGGTGAAAACTGATATTAAGGGAAGAAGCAGCAACGTCAGTGGGATATAAGACTGGATATAAAAAAACCACCTGAGTAGCCTGGTCTGATCTCATAGCTGATCCTGGTTTGAGTATGAGACCGCTTGAAGTCCTTTCCAACATCAATTGTTTGGTGATTCTATGATATCAAATAGACATCAGGACATGGAGGAGACACTTGGACAAGTGCCTGGGATATCCACAGGGAAAGTATGCCTGCAAATAACTTACCCAAACCACAACTCTTATCAATACGTAAAAGAACTCCGAGAAGCTCTCTGGTATCATCCAATATCTGTATCTTCAGATTCATGGTAGAATTTCATAACTGCCTAATTTTCAAGCAGTTAGCATTCACAGTTCTTGCCAAAATTTAACATACTCACATTCTATTTCTTGCTTCATAAAGGACCAAATTTAAAAAAACCCAACTCAAATCACTTGGAAATCTGGCCTCTAATTTAGGAGGAAAAATGAAGATGAGTTCTTTGAGAAGCTGACCGTAAGGATTTACTTAGCAGGCTGTGACACTGCATTTAAGTTTGAAGTTGGCTGTAAGAGACAATTCATAGGGTTTGCACACAAATCACTACATCGCACCTCAACCCACACGTGGGGTATGCACAGGATCACCAATATAGACAGTGGTGCACACTACACCACAATATAAACCCAGAAGCACAGCTAAATGCATGGAACTGATATAGTAACATGGCTGCATGCTACTATACTGCACTTACTCCTTGTACGCCTGTACAGTTAAAAGGATTATGGCTGGATTTTTTGGAAGAAATTCATTGCAGCATCATAGAGACTAAAAAGGAGTGCAGTATTTTGTGGAAAACAGTATCAATTCAATAAATGGTATAAGAAATTGTCTCCTCCTCTTAATTCTGTTGAAAAATAGTCTAAATATGTTGTCAACTACCTTGAATTGAAAAATCTCTCAAATTAAATTTACTGTGCTGACTTTTTCTTCATTGGGACTTCTAGATCGTGAGAATAAGGCTTTTCTATAGGAAAAAAATGACAATTTCCCTCTGCTTTCCTAGATTGTAAATAAACCACATCTGCAGCAACTGATACTCCAGTCACCAGAGGAAATTACCCTTCTTTCTGCCACACAGCATTGAAGAGGAGATTTAAAGTACCAAATGCAGATGTGCGACAGAATTTTTGTCTGACTAAAGTGGTGGAGGGCATACCCAGCAGGGGAAGACCCAATCCGATGCCCAGACGGTGTCTGTAAGGTTAGTTTGACAAAGCAGCAAATCACTGTCTTGATACTGCACCAGCAGCGTGCTCTAACTGCAGTGATATTCCAAGCACTGGCAACCTGGAGACCCTGCCAAGAAGGCTGAAATCTTTTCTCACCTTAGAGAGTATTCTCTACAGTTAGAAATTCAGACTGAGTCCAGTGGAGGCCTGACTCAACAGGCCATGTAAATTAAATCCACAGAGGATGCATTTGAAGGAGCAGAGACCCTGCCCAGTAACATATGGCACAAGAAATCCTGGAACAGACCAGTGAGCAATGCCTCCAAGAGGCAGCTGGGGTGACTTACCGAGAGGAAAGCGTGGACAATATCAGCCTTAATGGAGCTTAGTGGTTTGTCCTTAATGACCACAAAAATCTGTTCTTCTTTCTCCAAGTTGATGAAGTTACCGAACCAGGATTTTTTGGCAAGCCTGACGTGATGAAAAGAAAGAGATAGTTTAGAATATTGAGCACCATTTCTTACATAACTCTAGCTAGAAAAAATATAAAAAACCATACAAGGACATTTTTATAACACTCCAGATGTGATGCTATTACTAATAGTAAGTGGAAAACTGTCAGAGAACATCCAGAGAGAAGGTATCAACACCATGCAAAACACAATTCAGGCTTTCCACTGACAGCAGTCCAACTTTGCAGTTCCTTTCAGCATCAGATCATGGTTTCATCATAAAATGAAATTGCTGTTTTTTCACACTGATTGTATCAGCAAATATTTTATTTTGCTTATTGTTTCACCATCTCAGTGCACTTTGTTGACATTCTCTTTTAAGCTAAACAGGGTAAAGGAAAATTGCAGGGACATCAATGTTATTGGGGTACATTACCAGAACCTGAAGGTAACACCTCTGACAGGTGTGGTTTTGAGGGGAGAGAAGATGCTATCAGCCATGAGATACAGCCAAAGAATTGCTGGATCAACCCAAACTGAGGGAAAATTCCACTGAAATCAGCCATATTCTACTAGGGAAGAATCTAGCATGAAAATATCAGAAATTAAAAGACGTGCCACCAAGACACTGCACGTTTTTTCCTCCAGAAGATACTTTATAATGCCATAACAAGTCCAGTTTGTAGTATGGCAAGCAATAGATCAGCTGTCACTTGTTTTGGCTGACATTCACCACTCAATGGAAGAAGACAACCTCTCCAGACAAGGAGAGCCATCTGCAAAACAGATTACTACACACCAGCTTTCCAGCAAAGCAATAAATAGCTGGAGAGAGTTATTAGTAGATTCACTTTCTGTAGCAAAGACTGAGGCAGAATGAAGAAGGGCAGAGACTAGGAGAGAGAGGAGTAAACTAGGAAGCTAATTTGAAGTCTAGACCTTCGGGATAAAGAACAAAGCTTGACCTCAGCAGCGTCCAGCAATTTGCACTCATTCCCCATTCCAGAGGGCTCCATGAATCACGCAACTGTTGTCTCACTGCCCATTTAATGCACACAGTAGCAAGACCACAACTGGAAGACCACTCAGCTGTGCAAATAATAATTTGCTTCTACTTACTGCAGGTGACCAAAAATAAGAGTACAGAAAGATTCACTTGCAATTTGGTAAACCAGTGCCCCCCACTCAATTAAAGTGGGCTGGAAAACTGTCACTCCCTAAAATATTCATAGGCAGCTGTAACTAAGCCAGTGAGCCAGAGATTAGCATAGGGAGCAGTAAAGAGAAAGGGCCTCTCATTTAAATGGGTCGTTAAGGAGCCAGGGTTAGAGTGTGAAAGGAAATTACATACTAATTAGCTCATGCGTCTCGCACACACCATAACAACTCCGCAAGGCCCTGGAGAGCTGGAGCAATAGCTCCCCACATGTAAAGGGTCTATGCTCATTAGTAAATTAGCACCTGGTTATCCATCTAAAACGGCTGGTTGTCTTAGGCTTGTATGCATCACAATCTGAACCGGGGCTGGCTCTATGGACTCCAGGGGCCCAGTGTATGTCACACATAGAAGCTAGGCCTGCATATTTAATTGCAAGTCTGCCATGTTAAAATACGGCTCTTGATTTTTGTATTTTCATTAATAGTTTTCTTGGTCCTTCATTTAAAGGTCCCTTAACAAGCACAGGTTAAAAGGACACCAGAACATAGGGAGGTTTTCTCCCGTTTAGCTTGGAAACTTGGTCTGGAGTCTCCAGAGTCCAGCTGGGCTCTTTTCTTCAGCAAGGTTATCACCAGTAATACGGACTCTGGAAGATTCACTGGTAGCATGGGCTACGCTCCAGCTTGTAAATCACTGGAATTCACTAAATAATTTTGCCGGCGTCACATAAGATGGAATAGACGCCAGTGGCCTCTCCTGTTTCTGGAATGAACAGAATCAAGATATGGCAGAAAAGCATTGGCTTTTCTCCTCAAAACTGGCAGAACGAGCTGTGCTCATACACCCGGGGAACAGGCCCACTGAAGAATAGGGGGCAGCTTTGGAGTGAAACGACACAATAACGGTTTCCCTCCTCTTAAGGGAGTGTTAAGTACTATTAACTTGGGTTAAAATTAGTGTGAATCAAGGATCCTCAGCACCCTGAATGAGGTGCTGTAGCAACTCACAAGATCAGGCTGTAAGCAGTAAAAAAAGTACTTAAAATTAACAATCTTCTCTTGTCATGGCAAACCTCCTAAGGGGGAGTGAAACAGGAGATATGTGTGGGAGGCTGGGTATATAGATTACTCTAGGGAATCTAATTAGGTGTCCAGTTGATGAAAAAGCAAATAGATTAGCATGAAAATGGAGGCTGGTGCTTTATTACTTCACACTGAATTTCTCACTGCTACAATGTTCTTCCTTTTCCTACTTTTGGAGTGCCTGACTGCATCGCCTTCTGGAGAGCCTCACTGTCTTCCCTATCTGTCCCTGAGCGCCGGGATCTGTAACCTCCAGGCATTTACCTGCTTGGCATAAATAACAGCATTTCTACTCAAGCAAATGAGGCTTTCCAGGTTTAAAGCCGCTGGAGCTATGTCTCTTTAAATATCATCGCTACCACATTTTCTAGGACTTTTTCGTATAAGAAAGAATAGCATTATGCAGACATGTCAAAGTGTATTACCTAATCATCACGTTTGTTAAATGAATGGCAGTCATTGCTGTACCAGAGCAAGGACATGTATTTATTGCTAAACCCATGAGGTCAATACAGTTTTTGATAAGGATATCTTATTTCTTACAGGAAGGAAGAAAATACGAGAAAAAATAAGACATGTGGAAGTGGGCACTGAGCAACAAGACATCTATCGTTAAAATATAATCCAGTTCATTATTTTTTATGACTTTTATTATGTTTACTGCAGGGTGCAGCCCAATTGAACTCATTAATTTTGCAATTATACAGAAAAAGAAAAAAGGGCCTTAGGCTTTGACTTGCATCCAAACTGCCTCAAATGACAAGAACTACTTCTCTATACCAGCTTTTAAAGAATAAGTGGGAAGCAGAGAAGGCAATAAATTAACAGAGAAACTTCCGCCAACACGCATGCATGAAGAGGAGAAATTTAATTCTGAAGGTCTTCTGCTTTAATGGCCTTAAAAACATTTGAGATGAGAGTATCAGATATTTCTGTGATAAGGGTGTGTTTATTTTATGAAATTCTCTCACGCCTCTCCATTAGTAAATGCTCTGAAGTGTTGAAAACACAATTTATTCCATTTTTCTTCCTGGATTTCTTTTACTAACCTTTACTATTCCCTACTTCTCTCTCTCCTGAAGTCTTTATCCCTCTCCATTCTGCAGCATTAGATATAGAGTGCCCATCTTATACCACATAAATGCCAGGTCTGGGGAAAGTTGTTAAGGCAATGCCATTGTCACCAATTACAAAACTTTGGGCGCAAAATTTCCATCTACAACTCATGAATATTTCACCCAAGTATCTTAACAAAAGGCCAAATTGCCTTGGTTGGTAGGGTAAGTCTATGGGCATTGGGTGCACAAACACAAGCTGTGAAAATAAAAAGGAATAATTTGGCATCTGTTGCATATATTAGGAAGCGTTTGGAGCAGCACTCTCTGGCAGGGACTTCCAAACCTGTCACGCAGTGACACACATTTGTGCAGTGAAGTGGTTGAAATGTACGCTGACTTTTAGGAATGAGTCTGGTGAATATGAAAGAGCTTCTGCATGTCCCAGTGCTGCTGCCTAGAATTAACACTGCGTTCACTATCGCAGCCAAAGATTCCTCTGAATTATCTTAGCAGAGGCTTCTGAATGTTATCCTGAGGCTGCAAACTTTCCTGTACTAAGACGAAGACTTTGTAGTGCATAGTTAGTGCCAGTATAAGCCATTGATTATCCTCTCCACTCCCCAAGAGTGATCTGCTTATCAACCAAATGAAAGAATACAGAAACCGAGTAAATGCAGCAAGCCATGAGAACGTGAGGTGGTTACTGGGAGACTGTTTCATCACCTGTTGACCCCAGTCCTGTTACTGAGGTATAGATTTTATCCAGGGTTCTTAGCAGAAGAACCATTTCACATCTCTATCCCGCTCACAGGATAACAGGTTACACTCAGCCACTGATCCAGAACAGGAATATGTCACCCTATGACATTCAGGCAAGGAAATGACGTTGGTATGTGGTGGAAAAAAAGTAGTGTATTGGCAAATTACTTACTCTGGGGATGATTCCGGGGTTAAATTAGACATCTCCTCTGGTGTAGGTACTGCCCATGCACGCACAGACAAAGAGAGGGAGGGAGAAAATAAATTGATGATTCAGTACACCTTCCATTTTCTGCTTGTATACCAATGAATCAATTCTGGCATTACACCCTCTTGCATTTGCCCACTGCATCTGCAGACTAGTTCTGACATTTGAACACTGGTCCTATGTCTCTAGATCACTGTATCTAATCAAGTGCTGCATTTCAAGGCTCACTCTACCCTTCCTTAAATCACTGTGTAATCTTGCACTGACTTCAATGGTTTCTGGTTCAGACCCAAACACTGTGCCAGTTTGATTGCTTTACAATTGCTTCAAAGCCCAGTTGGATGCAGCTCAGTCACAGCTGCAATTCTCTGCAGTTCTCTGACATTCTTGGAGACAATGTCCCTGACCATCTAATTCTTCCATGGCTGCAATCCTCCTTTCCCATGGGACCACATCCCAGTACCTTGTAAAACCACAGGGTGTTGGGATAGCTGCTGACGATATGTGAGGATAACGCATGTGACTTTGGGTGTCCTTTGCCTGAATGCAAAAAGCCACCTGGACCTTGAAGAAGAAAATTTTGCACATCTCAACACTCTAGAGACTCTGAAAACTGAAATAGGCCAGCAGATATGAAACCACTGATTGTATTAAGGAGATTTCTATACCAATTACCAAAGGAGGTTAAAAAAGCATTAACCAAGATCAAACAAGCCATGCTTCAGAAGAACACTTTCAGCCTATTGCCATTGGCTAACTTTTTTCAGCAGAAGGCTCAGCCTGTGGCTATGGAGAGGCAGTGGAGTACAGCCATAGAGGAGATGGCAAAGCTCTAGATACGCTGACAAAACGAGTGGAGAAGCTGAAGATAAAATCTTCTTGTGCTCTAAGAGCCACAAGAGGGACAGTAAGAGCTGTATGGCTAGAGTGTGAAGAGGGCTCAAGAGATGCTGTTGGAGCAGGTGCAGTGGCATGATAGAACCTGCTCACACGTGCCTTGGGTTAGGGCTGGCTGACGCTATCGCTCTCATTTTCAGTACCAATATTCAGTCCTCAGTACATGAAATTTGCAGAGCCACAGAGAGGTATCAACTTGCTGCCGAATGTCTGCCCAAATCAGAACCACCTTGTAGGTCTGGGTGAGTACTCACCTTGCAATTTCCGGCGATGGAAGCGAGGAGACCCCAGGAAACTATTCTTGATTGAGTTGAGCCGTGTCCTCCATGGCATTCCTCCAATGCTGGGGCTGGATGGTGGTGTTGGGTTGGGTGTGCCTGCTGGGCTCTCCTTTGGCGTATGGACAGGTGTCCCCTTGGGGGTAGGGAGGGGACTTCCCCTTGGAGAGGGGTGAGGGGTGACCTGTATGATGGGGATAGATTTGGTGCTTGGGTCAGTACTAGAAGGGAGCAATCTAACAGGAGACATAGGGTTGGTCTGCACTTTAGGAACAGCCAGCTGTGGGTTAAAGCTGGCAGCAGGTGAGCGGCCCTGAGCATTCTGCACAGGGCTGTTCTGGGAAGAGGGGGCGCTGGTATTGCTGGTGGGGAGTGGGTTGGATTTAGTAGACTGGAGTGGTTTTTCGGCCAATTTGCTCTTGGATGGCAAAGTCTGCGTCTTTGGGTTGGGCTGAAGTGCTGGCTTTGGTTGGAGTACATGTCCAGGCCTGGAGGCGTTCCTACAAGCATCAGGGTCCAAGGAGACTTGGGGTCGGGGAGAGAAAGGGAGGTCGGAGGTCTGAGGGGGGATGAAGAACTTTCTGATAGGCTACGAGACAGACGCAGAGTGTCCATGCACATCAAAAACAGTGAAATACGCATAGAGCGGGCGAGCAGAGAAAGGAAAGTCAGAATAAAATCCATCCGAGTCACAAAGATGCACCATGTCACAAGGAGACACAAGAGATGGAGGTGAAGGGGTAGTGGAGGGGAGGGATTTTGCAAAGAAACAAAAACGAACAAACAAACAAAAAACAAAAAAAAGACATGCAGTTAGCTGGGAACACAGCATAATCAACAACAGCAGCAGCGGCAGCAGCAAGAACAACAGTGTCATAACAGGCTTCATCATATTAACCAACCACGTGTCAGCAAAGGAAAACAACAGAAAGAAAAGTAAAACAAAGGAAAAGTGGAAAAAAAAAAACCAAAATGAAAGAAAATAAAGTAACCAAGAAAAAAGAAGAGAGAAATGCCATCTCTCTGGGATTGTTCTGATTGCCCTGCAGTGAGAGAAGCACGATGCTGTAGGGAGGTGAGGAAAGGGAAGAAGAACCACTCAAGCCACAGACAAATTGAGATGTGCCAAGAATGGGACCACCTCTTTCAGCTCCAAGTGCCCGTATGCAACCCCAGCAGAGAGATGAAACTCAAAACAGGTGTGTGATACATACGGAGTGGTAGGCGATACACACAGGCTACTGCACACACCAGTCAGAACCTCTTTCCTTCCTCTTTACCCCTGACTCTGGCTGATGCACACCTCGGTTGCAGCCAGCCATTGCAGAAAGAGGGGGGAAAAGGGAGAATGATGCCACGTGGGCATCCACCGTCCTCCCCTGGCCTGCAAGGTTAAACCGCTCAGCATTCACTTGGAGGCTTCAGAGTACACACCACCATGGGGAAAAATATGAACTCAGATTGGCGTTTGATTTGTAAACAGCTACAGCAAAAACTTCAGAGAGGCCTGGCAAATTTGTTTATCTGGGAAGAGATGATACTTCCCATCAGACTTTATGCTTCTCCTGCAACATCCCTCATGCCATCAAAGGACAGCTTGATAATTGGAATTTCTATCATAAAGTCACAGCAATATTTGCCATTAAGTCCCAGTTCTGTGGAGGGGGCGAGGTGAGCCATTGTTTTGTAAGACACAGTTTAAAAAGAAAAAGACAACCAAAGTTCATAATCCATCACTGAGTTGTCAAAATGGGATTATGAATTTTTTCCCCCCAAACAAGAACATTTAAATGTTAGAGGCATTTTGGGAAACCATTCATATGTTGACAGCAAACAGCAATACACAGACTTGGCAGGATAGAAGCCTTTTAAAGGGATATTAGCAAGCTAAAAATCACATTTAAAACAAAATGAATGTCCTTACAAAACATTGCTATTAACACCTTAGATTACAATACTGGCAGAATTGTAAAAATAGAAATCACTACTCAAGATCTTTCACTTTGGTCTGCACTCAGATTCTGATTTCTATAAATTATTACCTATTGTAAATTATCTGCCACCATTCTTCTTATTATTATCCATTCTTAGCATCTAAAAGCTGTAATCACGCACTGTCCAGACATACCATGTACACATAACCATGCCTCAAATCTCAGTCTCAGTTAAGCACACTCACCAGTGAGTGTACTTTCTGGGTTTGATGGATTAGCACAATGTTGCCATATTTAAAAAATGCAGAAATGTAGTTAAGACTTAATTCCTAAAAGTGTTTGCATCAAAATTTTGTAATTACTTTAAAGAACTTAGGGTTAGGCCACCAAAATTAAAAGAAAATCACTACAGCAAAACATTTGTATTAGTATTAGGATTGTACAGTTAAACTAAGGTCTGCCGTGTCGGTAAATTCTGATCACCAATGAAAAAGGGAGGGGAAAAGATGAGGAAAGTGGTTAATTTGTGGAAGTCACTATCAGCACCTGACTATTAACCATTTGCAAATGACGCCAATGGATAAAAGTCAAAGACCGCTGATTGCAAATGTTGCCTTGCAATTTTTGTATCTTCTGTGTATGACGGTTTGAGAAACAAATTGTAAAGAAATAAAGTCAAATTAAACTCTCACTTAAGCCATTAAGAATCTGAAGGGGCACGTTTAATAACCACATTTTTAATAATGAAATAAAGAACAAGATTAGGTCTATATTTCAGCTGGTGCAATGGGGAAAACCATTAGCAAGATCTTGTGAGATTTAAGAACTCTTAGCTGCTGTCGAATTCAGTTCCTCATAGAACTGAACCTAAGCAGCACATATAGTGAAATGTGTATTTGCTTTTTAAAGTATGTTCTCTTTCAATAATCTAAGGTGCTATTAGAAGCATAGGTAAGGACTTTTAAAAAAAATACGACTTTTATTCCAACATTTCCTTTTAAGCCTTAAATTTGACCTGCCTTAATATCGTTGTGAACTGCTGAAAATGCCACCTGGTTCCTAAATCCCTTTGAAGACTATTTAATCAACTGCCTATTAAGTAATAATGGTAAGATACAGCAACTATAGAACAGATCTTGTCATCCTTATTCTTTGATGTATTCCTACTGAGATGTCAAAAGTCGATCCCAAGAGATCAATTAATGAGATCAAGATTTAGGTTTGCTGCACTGGATGCTTATTTTGTGCACAAAACTGTTTCCGTACTCTTTTTCAGTACATTTTGCAGTGGCATAAGAGTTCTCAGACCTCTGCTTTGTTCCACTGACATCCAGGAGTCCCAGTGCAGAAACAAGGAGATGGATCTTCACTGGTTCCTGGCACATTAAAGACGCAGAGGAGACCACAAACACATTTATGCCAGTTGCAAAACAGGGTAACAATTGATAGGAACCCAGAATATGTTTCAGAAAATAGTTCAATCAAACAAGGAATTGGAAGCTTTACTAGTCTATAAGCTTACATCTGACAGTGTGTCTTTATGCATAAGAATTACACACAATGTTACTGGGGAATTACGATTTTAAATACTTGCAATACTGATGTTATCTTCATATACCTAAGAGTAAATCCATAGGTGTCTCCATACCCTAACACATGGAATACATCAATTTCCAATGGGGGATGGCATCTTCTCATGAAGTCTTGAAAAGCACGTAGAAATCCTCCAAAGGCTCTGGGCCAGAAAATTAGGTAATGTGGATTACCACAGCCCTACAGACTTCTTGATGAGGTCGAGACTTTTGTAAGGACTGCAGTCTTGAAGTGACTAAGCTGACCTTGTCAGACACTAAGAATTCTCACTCTGATCCCCAAAGAAGTTACCAACTTCCGTCATTGCACTTAGAAGCTGTAATAACTTTGCAACAGATGTACTATCAAGCATGTTTTCTACTAGCTGAGGATCAGTATTAGTTGAGTACTGGTATTTAGTTGACTGTGTACTGAATAAGGGCATGTAAATGAACCTTATTTATAGGGGGTTGAGTGTTCTTCTCTCATCTTAATTAGTAAACTTCTTACTTCCCTTTTAAATTTGCTAGCCCTCAAATTTGTATAGTTTATTTTCTCTGTTTTTCTAATACAAGCTATTCTGAGGCAAACAGACTCAACTGGGCTGTAACTGGCATGGTTTGGTGCTCTACTGTGACCTGACTGAAAGGAGCTGTGAATTGATCCCTGATATTTGGTCTGAAACCACACTGTACACAGACTTCATCTGGATATGGCAGTGTTCAGGCATGGCAACGCTATTCTATGTGCCTATGAGACTGAAAAAGGGCAGGGGCACAGTTCCCTAACAGTGCAGGGCACATGTACGAGAACTTCTCTGCTTGCATTTGTAAAGAACATTTCTCTCACCACCCATGAAACTTTACAAGCTGCCAAGGAAAAACAAAACAACCCAGCTAAGAGCCACAGCTCTGGAGCAACAGATGTCGAAAAGCATCAAGCATGTGTGAGTGAATTGGACCAACAGATCTTGAAGCAGCACCACTTACCCTTGGACTGCTGAGAGGACTGGTGGAGAGCCCAGACGATGCTCCGCTGATTGACCGAGACCTGAATGGACACAATAAGGAAAAAAGCCCTCAGAAAACTTGGACAAGTAATAACCCTGAACACCAGCCACCACAGGCACAGGCATGAAGTGAGGAGGAGGAGGGAGGCTGTCACTGGAAAAGCACAGGACTCCTTCCTTTCACTACTGTCACATTTTTCAGTTGTCCCACCCTCAAAACAAAGAAACGCTGTGCTCAGGGAGGATACTATAATCCCTTTTCATTAAGGGAGTTGCTACCTTCTTTTGGTCATCAAGCATATAGAAGCTACTACATCTGACTGTGCAAGCTCAACTGCTGAATTGAAAACAGACTGTCAAGACATTCATGTTGGTCCCGAGAATTCTCTTCTGCGCAGTGCTGGTGGACACAGAATGAGATGTTCTCTGTCACGAGCAACATGGAAAAGCACTGTGTGTACAAAGCACAAAGGCAGGGGATACCTCCAGATATGAAGAAAAAAAAGAAGTCTCCATGACCCAGGCACACAATCCTTTCCTATGTGATGACTTCCCACTGAAATCAAAGCTCACATTGGCTTAACCCTTTCCAGCTTCCCACTGATGGATTTCACATTGCTGCTCTCCAGTAAGATTTCCTGCCGTTGCATTAAACAAGCCATCTATGGATGATGAGTTCTGCTGTTGGTGACTTTACTAATATCAAGATAACAGCCCAGGTGCCCTTAAAAAGAGGCCAGTCAAGGGAGAATAAACTGTCCTTCTATTTGCTGACAAGGTCACCTACACTGTAATGCTCCTACGCTCTCCAGCAAAGGCCACCTTTGAAAAATGTCAGCTGTAGACAATAAAACGTACAAATGTGCTATGCTAAATGTGCTGAAAGGGCAGACAGGCCAAATGCACGAACATCAGCAGCAGAAGTTTCCAGGAGGAGGGCTGCCCAGCATGAAAAAAAACCCCTCCATGTGACTGCAAATAAGTAAGCCCCAGAGGCAGCTGCTTTCTATCCTTTTTAAAAAGAAAGGAACTTGTCTTGAAGACTGAAACATCTTACAGGAGAGGACTTGGCTAAGAACCTAGTTGTTCAACAACCACCATGCAACATGTCAATATAGTAAACCTACCAATGTTTCATCTATAGTAAGAGCCATGAAAGCAATTACTTGCTTTCAGGTTACAAACATGAAAAGGTGAAATCCTGTAAATGCTTGGAAACAGAGTGCGTGTCTGTATGTGTACACATATGTGTCTATGGGTGGATGTACACATGTCTATATTTAAAATTGAATAGGTCAGATAGTTAATGTCAGTTTATTCATAAGAGAATATAAAACAAATTTAGGCCATAAACTGTCTTGGTTTACTCTCTCCTACTGTTATTGAAGAATGAAACAAAAAAAGTCACTTTCTAAAATGGTCTCCCAGACATATATTACTAAATAAATTTGAGCAGTAAAATTATTAAAAAATACGGGAACTGCAAAAGAGGAAATATTTCCAAGGAGAGTAAGCTACAACTGAACACAATGGCAGGTCCTGTTCTCTCTATTCACATCCTCTGCAGAAACTACTCACTGATGGTTTTCTTTGTATCTCATTGCAGTTTGTCCCTCACAGTAAGTAGGTGAAACCCAGAAGCCAAGCCTCAGCATACTTTTTTGCCAGACTAAATCTAAATTTGCACCATGAAAATCTGGGGCACTTATTCTATGCAGGAACTCCCCACTTACGTTTTTCCTTGTACCCTGCTGCAGTCTGCCCATCATAGTGCAGCAGTCAAAAACTAAAGTTCAGTCTTGGCATTCTTTTGCACTAGATTAAACCTAAATTTGTATCATCAGGATCTGGGGCACTCATAAATGTTTATGCAAAGTAATTTTGAGAGAAGAACTGTCTGCTCCACTTTTGAAAGGCTATTTTATGTGCCTCTCCTATAACTGAAGTAGCTGAGTGCAACACAGATGTGTTGTGCATATGGGAAATCCATTTAGTTAAAATCTTCCCTGTATGAATCATCAGGAAAAGCTTTTTCCAAACCATAAATTACAAGAGGAGCCTATAGATTATCTTGGACAAATACGGAAGGCATTTAGGTGCCCAGAGATGCAGTTAAACACCTGCTTAGGAGTTAAACTCCCACTAGAAGATGTTCCCACCAAGTCTTAATTGTGGTGGGAAAGTCCTCTGGGACACTCACCTGAATTCCAGGATACTCGATTAAAAGTCCCAATCTGCTATCTCCTTTTTGCAATCAGGTGTTTCCAACAGTCCTGAATTCTCCCCTCCCAACCCCATTGCCTCCTATTTTTTTTACAAAAAACGATCACACGCCTGGAGGGCAAAACACAGCAGGCCCCACCTCCCAACTCCCAGTTCCTTATTGGAAGCAATATTTGAAAAAGAGCTGTTGTGTACTGTGTTTTCGTCCAGCCTAGGAGCCTGAGGTAGGGGACAGAAGAGAGAGTTAGTGTGAAATCCTCCTGGAAATGCATTCAGTATCCACATGACTGCTATCGAACAAGCTTTATTTCTGCTGCTGATTTACATGCAAAATATGTAAGAAGTAAAGTAGGTCCTATAGCAAGTTTTAGTTTGTCCACACTGGAAATTGTATATAGGAGCAGTGGAAAGAGTTTAAAGAAACCTAGGTTAATTTTAAGTGTTGGGGTGAAGAGAGCGCTGTACATTTTCAAAACTTTTCCCCTTTACCAGAGAGTGCTGGTATGGGATATGACACCCAGACTGAGGAGATCTTCCTTGAATTTTCTTCAATTTAATAAATCTCCCATAATTTAGGTTTACAAATGGGACATAGTTCCCAAGCTGGCTATATAAACTCAGTACAGTGGCAGGTTCTATACTCCAGTACAAAAATGCTAACAAGCAAAAATGACACATTTGTCCCTTCCATCAAGATCATCTTAGCTGGGAAATGCTAGAATTCAGTTTTTTAAAAAGAAACACCACACGCACTGCTCCTGTATCTCAGAGTCAGGTGGACAGAACTGGGACAGGGCCAAAAGAAAATAATGAAAATGTTGCATTTTGCTGAAATGCTGTAATGAAAGAACTGAGAGAATTTAAATTTTTATCCCTCTCACCAGAAAATGAAAGCATGAGGCCCTACAGGCAGCACATTAGTATGGCAGACCCTGGATGATCTGATGTGTGGAAAGAGGAGAAAAATATGACATCATCTTATCTCTATGGCTGTGAACTAAGTTTATTTCGTGGGAAATATCTCTTAACGAGTAACCTCCTAAGAGTCTCTACTGGCATTAAATGTCATTGGAAGTATTAAATCTATAATTATTCCAATAACTTAATACTAAATGCAACAATCTAGGAAACTACGAACATTGCTTGTGACTCACTTTGCTCTGTGTTTTGAATTGCTGTATGCTTGGGCACTAACTCAATGGAAGCCATCAAAAAGTTGTTGAAAACACAAGCAGAAAAGTTAATGCAGTTGCTCAGATAAAGAGCATTCCCTCAAACACAACTGCCAGACTCAGACAGCCAAGAAGAGAATTTTTAGTCCCTTCCAAAGTGACACAGTTGTTTTGCCAAGGCTGGAGGGAGGTATTAAAAAAAAACTGTAAGGGAGCTATAGACCCAAGGTCTAGGAGGGAGAAGATGTACATGTAGATGTAGTGCAATGGGCACTGAGACCATTGCAGTTTATTCCTTCGTTCTCATAGACTGACATTAATCTGGAGACATCTGAGCTATGAAAGAGAGAGGCCAAGGACTGAAATGAAATATGTATGTGTGGCTGTAGTTTGTAGGTGTGATGATTTTATACCTTATTCAATCTATTTGATACTTCAAAGTATGAAAGTTAAAAGGTCCTTTGTTTTAAAGTAATTTTTTACTCATTTTAGCCAGCTGCTGTCAAAGGGGAAGCCACGAGAGGCCCAATTCATGTTAGACCAGTGGTCTCTTACTGGTGAAACTGAGGAGCTGGAATCCAGTTTCCAGCTGGTTTCACAGAACTGCAGAATTTCTTGAGAGCTGTTAAGAGGTGAAGGGCTGAAGCCTCACACGGCTGAGGTGTAGACAGAGAGAAATACCAGAAGGAAAAGTACAGCTGACCTGGTAACTGTAGCATACATATAGCACGTGTACAGAGCACCTCTATATAGCACTTCACTCAGATTAATTTTCAAGTGTTTAAGCAGTGCATCTGCCAGTACACACTAGTAGAGTATAAAGGCTTCACAGCCGGCATTTGGGTCAGATTCAGCATTTTCTTCTTCTTTGAATAACCATCTCACAGAAATTTTTCTTACAGTCAAAGGGGAGTTTGGTACCTTGTTGCAGTCCCAGCAGAACTTGCTTTCATAGCACAGTTTTACTGGGATGCTGAAAACAGCCTCGTAGCTGGTCAAGCTGGAGCCATGCTTCCAAGAAGGGGAGCCTGCAGCATGCATGCAGTGTGCAGTAATGCATGAGACTTGTGTCCCTGGGTGAAATGCCTTAGAAATTTTGAATTGGTTTGATTCCATGTGTAGCTTTGAAAGTCATTCCCAAAATATCCAGCCAACCTCTTATTTGCTTCAAACATAAATTGGGTGGAATTCGATACTCCTCCTTGCCTGCTCACTCAAATAAAACCCCAAAATTCTCAACTGTATTTCAGGCTATGAGGCCCCTGAAAAGGACATGAATTAATATGCAATAGGTGAGCAGGCATTGTGTATTACAACATTTCATCACTATTAGTCTTGGGTGTCCAAAAGATACAAACTCTGCTTCCTTGCTCCCTGACCTAGGTAGGGAATATGAATTGAATACCTTTGATGCTTGCCTGTCTAACAGTCCCAACTGTGCAAATAATACTAACTATAACAGCTCTTACTGGGAATACTTATGCTTAAGTCAGAAGGTCTACTCATGGTAATAACCGCTTGTCGGATGAAGCCTTACAAAGAGTACAGAGAAAGGACTGCAGGTGTTGGTAACACACCTCTTCCTCCTTTCAGCGCACACAGAGGGTGATGTTTAACAGCATCACCTTCTTTAATTGGGCAATTATACTAAAGTTCCATTTATAAATGGTTGAGAAAGAATTAATAAATAGTAAAGCACACTACAAACATGAGAAGTAAATGTTACTGGTGCTAATTAGCTTTCAAAATATGTGCCCTCTCAATAAGTTTTTGCTGTAGTCTGTAGTGATCTATTAAAATGTTTTTATTAAATAATTTATTAATAGAATATTATCCTTCTGTTAAGGATTTATAAATGGAGCTTTAATTTGAAGCGTGACTGCATTCCTAGTTGTACCTATATCCTCTTTATTGAAAATAAAGAGCTTTGAAGATGTATCTGTCTGTAGGGCCATCTGTTCACCTCTTAAGAAAACATATACTAAAAAGAGAGGAAATACCCAGCGTTTTTTAAATAACATGGATAGGATTCAGCTTCATCTTAAAAAAAAAAAAAAAGAAGAAAAAAGGCTAAATTAGGATCAAAATTAACTGGAGGGTACCAAACAGATACAAAAAGCGCTAAAGGGCGTTTCATTCTCAGAAGGTGTCCTGGTACCTGGACAGTGTCTGAAGATACTTCTCTGTGCCCATAAACATTGAAACATAGAGACAAATAAGAGAACAAAAAAGAACCCAAAAGTAAATTATACGGAGTGCAACTCCAACATAAAAGCACACAAACACACACAAAAGCACCAAAAATGCTTCTTCCCACATCTCTCTCTCTCTCTCTCGCTGCTGTAAAGCCTCATTCACTGAAGTGTATCAGCCTGTACTGTATTTGTGAAGTGCAAATGAAAAGTTTCTCTACAAGATACAACAGGTCCCGCAACAGGAATAATCCAAAACTAGAGCTTACCCCAACGGATCAGCACTCGCCATCCTCGGAAAGGGAAAATGAAGACAGAGGGAGAGAGAGAAAGAAAGAGAGAGGGATGTGGAGGCAGGTGGAGAGAAGAGTAGGAAAAGCAGAGTGAAAAACTGTTCGGAGAACTGAACGGTCATAATTATTGCCACCGGTGCCTACGTCTTCAGAGACCAGGAACACTAGGGGGACAGTTCCATCTACCACAAAGTAACTTTTTTCCTGCTCACAATATTGCAGACACATCCAATTTTGGCACTGGGGAATATGGAGAGGGACGTACCAAGACTGTAAAAAAAATTCCCAGCCAAATCCCAATTAAAGCAGTCGGCAGAGCAACGGGGTTCATACTTCATGCTGCATTTCTTTTCTGCCTCTTACATAAGGCACAGTTATATCAGACTGTTATCAAAGAAATTGTTCTTTTTGTCCCCAGTTTGCTCCGTGTAGTGTCCCTCTGTCCCCCAAGCTGGCCTGGTAAGAAGTACTTTTTTTGCCACGAATGAACTGTGAAACTTATTGGTTATTAAAGCATGCATTTCTGAGCCAGCTTGGGAGCCCAGGGTACAAGATTGTAGCTCAAGCTGTGAATCTGCTTTGATACTGGCTTATTAGTCATGATGGTCTTATAGTCAGGAATTCAGATCAGCTAGAACATACCAGCTCAGCAACCCGGCACTTATCTCTGTGGATGCCATCTTGTGCTCCAAGATCTCATTTTTCATTTAAAATAAATTCAGTCTCTGGGTCTTAAAGGTTGCAAAGAAAATCTTTCAAATGTGAATGGAGAATAAATCAATGCTGTGCTGAAAAGCGTCTGAAACAGCAGCTCTAAATGCGGAATGAATCTCTGGCATGTTGACTTTGAAGCTTATCGACAATCAAAAACTTCAGTATTCTTAATTTTTCACTACTGACCAAAGCATTCAAGATTGAAAAGAATAGTCAGGTTATTAAGTTTTCAGGGGTGCAGATAAGCAAACTCAGGAAAATGTCACCACCTTTTCACATTAACAAAGACTAGGTTAGAAATAAAAAAAAAATCTGGTGTTATTAAGCCAAATTATTTTCTAATCAGATGCAGCACATTTTTCCCTCTCTGTCTGTTTCTCTCTCTCATTCTCTCCATTTTCAATAACAGGCTCCCAAGCTGCCAGAGCTACCTCTGGCTGGGTAAGGAAAATCCATTCTCTACAAGACGGTCACCAACAGAAATGCCAAATTTAATATATGCCCAGTAGATTTCACAGTTTACTGCTCAGTGCAACTAGCCATGCTTCTAGTTACATCAACATTGCAAATGCTGGGCTGGGCAACACAAGGCAGTTTTGAGAAAAGTTAAAATCAAAACATAGTAAGAATAGAAAGAAAAAGCTGTTGCGCTACGCATTGATAGAGAAGTGGAAAGAAGCATTACAGTAAAGTTCTTTTTCATGTGTTTGAGTGACACTCCATTTGTATTTTGGTCTGGAGTGCAAATTTGGGTAAGATCTAATTCATATATATATAAATACATACATATGTATATATTTAGGGACAAATGCTGTCCTCAATTGTACCTCTACAAATCTATCTACAGTGACGTAACTGAGAAATGCAAATTGACACCCATGGCATATTGGAACGCGTGTGTATATTTATACAGAAAATACACCCATATTCACACATGCAGAATATTAAAATGTAAATAGAATGGGTGCAAGAAGGTTGATTAATTTTTTCAAGTCATTTTCCCAACTGGGAAGGCACTGAAGAGGTTAACAAAAAGAATGGAAAGCAAATTGACAATAGGGAAAAGGAAAAGGGAAATGAGGTTTAAAAAAAATGAACAATCCCAGGACACAATAGACCCAGAAGCGCAGACATGTGCATTCCCTACAATACTGAAGCAAGTGAACTACGGAGCTGCAGCAACCCAGATACAGAAGAAGAGAAGCACTGAAAGAGGGGGTGAAAGAGAAAGTCAGAAAGAAAGTAAAAGAAAAAGAAAGGGACAGTGGCCTCAGCTACTAAGACAACCATGTGCATCTAGAGGGAAGGGACCCTTAAAGATGCAGTATTCCTTTAAAAAAGACACCATAAAGTTGGATAATTAAACACTGGCCAAAAATTGAATGGCCACCATGATTAGCTGGCCCCATTTTGCTGGGGTTTTCTTTGCTGCCTATCGCTTCCTTTCATGTGGCTGTGCGCAGATCCAAAACCCAGGTCCTCTCACTTTCCCACCACTGAGGTCCTTCATCCTAACTCTTAGAAGTGGGAGGGAGGTAAGACCACAGCAAATGTGATCCTCCAAAAATCAGCCTGGTCCTTCAATGAGACGGACCCTGGGTGATCCTCGTGCAGTGCTCTAACCTTCTCCTCCTGCACTCTGAAAAATACCACCTTTGAGAGGGAACATGAAATGCCTGTGTGTATTTAAGAAATTCCCCTAGTGGTTACTGAAGGGTCATTTCCTCTGCTCCTAACACAGCTGTGGCAGCTGCTGGAGAAGGACAGAGGGACAACAAAAGGTGCTGGGACCATCTGCTGAAAGACCTTTCTCCTGTCACAGATAAAATTTCTGCACTTCTCTTACTGGACCTGACTTTTAATTACTGTGGAAAAGCTCATCTTTGGAGGAGTTTCAGACTAATTTTTAATATAAGAAGTGCCACGTGTTCAAGAACAGAACTTGCGGATTGGGGGAATCAGAGAAAGGAACAGGAATTTCCATGTCTATGGTAACAGTCCAGGAAAGCCCAGCCACTGAAGACTGTATAACCACTACTTCTCCATGGCTGTGAAACTTAGAGGTTTCTAACAGTTCAGGTCCAATGCTTGTTCCTATCTTGGCGTCTTAAAGAGGGTGCTTTACACACCACGTGAGGCACAATCTCTCCTGCAGATGCAAGACGTTCTTCGTTGTGGCAGGTTCAAGACTTGAAACACTGCCCGCAAAGGACTGCCTCAGCCTGCAAAAGGCCAAAACAGGGGCTGTCCCTCACAAGTCTCCTGAGGCATAAAGGTCACATTTATCTTTAAACAGAAAGGTTTCTACTAAAAGGGGAAATGGAAAGAAGAATGGTTTGCCAAGTCCATAGGTTCCTTTAGGGAACACACTGCTTCCCCCTTTTTGAATCATATGGAACACTCCTAAACTTTGGGTAAGCTAAGTGTTTGTCCAAAATGTAAAAGGATTACATTTTGATGAAGAATTATCCATCAGGATGACAGCTTTTAACATTAGAGAAAAATTGTCTTCCTCTGAGACCGAAATTTTAGGAACAACATGTCCACTAAAAACCTTCTCAAAAGTCTAAACTTTTATTTGTTCATGGATCCACATGAGTCCACTTAAACTCCCTAAATCTAGTGGCCTGCATGTCTTCCCTTGTGCCTCTATTCACAGTTGGGAGTCACCCTTTTCGTTATTCTTCACCATCTTTCACTTGAACTGCTAGATTGGAATCATGCTCCAAAACCTCTCTCTTTTATCATCTTTTGTGTTCTCTGGTGCAGCCAGAGTAGTCTAAGGAGTTTGTCTCTTACCTACAGGCACTTAATATTTCGCTCTGTCAGACAGAATTTCCAAAGTTTCCTACCATTGTTGTCACTGACTCAGCTGTGCTGCTGTTTCTAGTACTGGGAGGAGAGCACTCTGAGCTTTCCTAGTGTTTTATATTTCAGTCCTTCCCAAAGCAGTCTTAGCAAAAACGTCTTCTACCCTGGGCATCCTCACTCATGGCAGAACTGAACCAGAAGTAGCAGTAGGTTGACATTTTAGAGGGGAAAACGTTGGTACAGTCACAGGCTGCATTGGGGATAGCCTCAAATGAATGGTACTGTACAAAAATATAGGTAGTGTGGGGCTGTAAATATCCCACCCTCTTTGTTTCTCTCTAAAGAGAGAACAGTTATGTCCCCACACGGAGAAGGTAAGTACTGCATCTTTAAGGTCTCAGCAGTGAGGTAGAGGAGAGGAACATATTTTCAGTGTTTATACCTTTCTTCTTTGTTGAATTTGGGATTGGCTTCAGAGATATCCAGGCTTTTACTGAACATTGTTTTACTATGGCAGGAACAAAGCGAGAAAACAGAGTTACTAGTGTGGACATTTATAAAAGAGAGTCACCTGAAGCAATGCTGGACACCCAGCCCCCCAACCCATCCTCCCCTTTTTAAACAATGCTCTGAAAAACCTTCCTTTTACTTTCCAACTATGGCTCAAGCCTACACAGTGCTGAAGTTCATTATCTCCCCCTGACTTCTGAAGTCTAAGATGACTTCCCCCATACATACTTGTAAACCCTGCTCTCCTTTATCCAATTGAAAACCCAGGTACCATCTACTTTGTCACATTGTCCAGGGAAAACAGAACATGCCTGAAGGCACAAATTGCAAAGCGCTTATTATGCAGACTTTTCTAGAAGACTTCAACACTAAGCACAATCTGGGAAAAGGTTAAAATCAGACCATAGAGCCTCTTACAGCAACAGTAATCCATTTTGCATTCTAATCTGTAAGGTCCATTACCACTTACTCCCAACTCTCTTCCCAATACTCAGTGTATAGAGAAAGGCCCTTCTTTGGTCTTCTTGGGTCTGAATCCCTGAAGCTTAGAAGCAAAATTCCCTATGCTTTGCTAAAGAGGCAGCTCTCCATAATATATTTCACTGGTAATATGCTTCACTGTTTCACAGAACACTGCTTCCTAATGTTAGCTGAATCTTTCACACAAGCTATCCACTTCAATAACCAGAAGAAAATGAATAGTTAATGAAGCCCATTTTAGAACAGTTTTTGGACTCTCACAGCAGAGCTGCTGTAAATTTCTGGCATAACCCTGAGGGATTCTAGCTCCCATGGAATTCTTCCTAGTCTGTGATTTTGGCACAAGGGACAAATTAGCTGGTGTTAAACTAAGCTCAAAACCTACCTCTTTTCTTTTGACATTTCAATGAAATACCAGATAGTCTGAGAGGTGTGGATACCACAACAGCAGAAGCAATTAAGAGGTAATTATGAACCCGTTTAGTTGACAACTAGCAGGGAAAACCAAGAATTAACAAAACTTAGTCACCAGTTTTAGGGTGGCTGGTGTTTGTGCATACTAACTCTGCCATATACAAAGACCCAACAGAGAACACTCAGAGAGGTCAGCACAAACATTTCAAGGAGTCTGTAAGCTCAACAAGCAGCCTTTGTGCTGAGTTGCCCTCCTCCGTTATCCAAAACTAAGTCACCCAAGGACTATGTTTTTCGCTTAATACTTTCTCAGCCTGTAGGGTTGAAGGCTGCCAAGTTTCAAATCTCAATGGAAAGATATGCCCTTAAACAAGCCAAGACCAGACACTTGTAGGGTCCCCACATGGTTACCAAAGGCACAGTTCATCACACAGACACATAAACCAGAGGTTATAACACAAATCCCCTTTATGCAAGCAAACATCTGTTTACTACTGGGAAAGAGGACAATAGGACTAAATCACAAGACACATGGATGTGTTCTGCCTGCTGGTTAGAAGAGTATCTCTGCCAGTTCAAGAAAGAAGCAATGGCTCTGTGTCTCTGGATGTTTACACAAGTCATCTGTGTCTAAACAAGAGACCTGTTTCCATGGTCCACCTCCCTCTCTGCCTAGTATTGTAGGATAAAAGCACTGAAGAGTCATCTGTTGAGACCAAAGAATGTCATTCTTAAAAAAGGATCCACCTTTGGGAGCTAAGCCCTACTGCTGTAAAATCCACTGTCAGTGGGTCATTTTGTGGACTATATTATGCGACTAGCCATTAAAAATCCCCCACCCTTGGTGGAAGGCACTTGTCATTTTGTTACGGACTGCTCTGACAGATGGTGCCCCATCAGCAGTGCATCGTCCCCAGACAATCCCCATGCAGTGGTGTTCGTTAATGAAGCCAGTTCACGTTATAAACGACTGTGCTGCCAGCAACACGAAATGTGCCACTGTCATCTGTGGATGTGGATGGTATGAATTATGGAAGCTCACACATGGAGTAAAATAACATCTTCCCTTTAACTCCTTCCAAAACAAGCACTACCAAGTCCATCATCATCAATCATGGTGTTATTACATCCCTTTCTCCACCCTTAATCACACCTTTATGTCCAGCCCTGAGTTGTGGTATGCATTGCCCTGTATCTCTTCTGTACCTGGCAGGTTTCGTTTCCTCCTTAAGCCAAAGCCCTTCTTTACTGAGATGTAGCCTGTATATGTCTCTGCCCTGAACTCATCTCAGACCTTTTGACTTCAATTCTTTCCTCATGTGCAGAATTGAGTGAGACATTTACAAGCAAAAGAAATACTTTCGATAGCAAGACACAGCTTTGCCCTTTCAGACTTTTGAATCCAAAGTCAAAGCTGAGAGCTGGAAGAAAAGGTTTCAGCTCTCAGAAAACTTTGGGATCAATCTAACACCTCCTATTTGTTCCACCCAGCTGGATACCTATTGTAAACATCCCTGGGGTGCAGGAAAGTGATTCACCTCTGTCTGGCTCTGGGAGCTTCATGGCCCATGCATCTACCAGGTACCAGACTGAAGATTGTGAGCTGAGTAAGGAGCGAGCAACTGTTTGTCAGTGTTGTGTTCATCCTTATCACTTTGAGGCCTACAAGGAACACTGAGCACATCCTGTCCTGAAAGCTTCCTTTGCCCACACCTCACATCAAAGCAAACAACATATTCAAGCCAGGTTTCCAACCTACACTACAATGAAAAATCTTTATGGCAGTGTATCTCAAGGCCATGTATCCAGTCCGAAATAAGTCATAGCAGATTCTGGAAATCACGTTTTCCTCACTGTAGATAGAATTGTAACAGTTGCCAGGAAAAACTTCCCAGCAATTCTAGGGGCCTCTGAACATGAAATTATTTCACGTTCTTCACCCAATTCTCAGTCAGCAAAGGGAGTTTCTGGGCACAGCAGGCTCTTTTTGAGCAGACCTTAACAGCTGAACAAAAAAATCATGTCATAAAGCTGAAACAGAAGTTACAGCATCATCTTCATACATCTATGTGAAGTGTTCCTTTATATTGATTGATTTATGCAAGTGTGAGTCCAAATGCACGTGCTTCCCTTAGGCTAGTCATAGGGACTCAGGAAGCAACTTTCATGGTTCACATAAGTGAACTTCCACATTTCACTTCCTCTACCAGAACCTGCGTTGAGGAGACACCATTTTCCTCTGCTGTTTCTCCACAAGACCGACACTTTCTTTGATATAAAAGAGGCAAAATTATACACATTGCATCACTTTACAGACATGTGGTAATTTAGGGGGGTCAGATGTATGCTGGCTCTCACAGCACATTTTAGAGGCATCTACAGATGCCTGGACAGGGCTTTCCAGATTCAAGTTGTTCTGATGACATGGAGGGTGGGGTTCATCTCATTTAACTTCAAGTGCCCAAAAGCTAGGCACCTAATCCAGGATAGTCATCTAGATTCCTGTTGTAGGCTATGGAGACAGAGAGGAACAACCAGAGGGTAATTTATTCCATCTAAGACTGTTGGAACAGAGGACATATGTATCTGAGACCTTCCAAAGCCCTCGTCTGTCCTCACTGCCTAGAGTGACAGCCTGTGTCACAAGCTTAGATTGAATGCCTATGTCCTCGACAATTAAAAAGAGGTGAGATGAATCTGGCCCAGAGGCCGTGGTGGTTTCCTGAGCAATAGCTGCAAGCGAACAGAACCCTTAAGTCCCTGGCAGGACTTTTGGTCCTGTGTGCATAAGTGCTGCTGGCTGCCAGATTGTGTTGCAAATGTGCTTGGAAGTTGTAATGAGTGCTGGTGCAAATAGAAAAGCTCCACAGCTCCTTTGTGTGTATAACATAAAAGGGGGTAGCAAACCCAGACAGGCAGGACTCCTGGGTAAAGGAGAGACCCACCTCTGTCCATGTTGTGCCATTTCAATAGCTCTGCGAGCAGGGACTGGGGAGCCGCCATCTGTCACACTGAGAACCTCCATCGACTTCCTTTCTGGCCGCCGCTTCCCATGCCTGTTCAGCATTGGGGAGTCCACACGCTTCCTGGGGGGATCTTTATGAAAAGAAAACGTTGTCAGCTGAATCTGGCTGTGACTTACCTCGCACAGGTTGGTTAAATCCTCCCTCCACAATCTCACTCTCACACCTCCCTTACAGAGACAGATATCTTTGTGATGGAGATGAACATTTGCAGTTGCTACCTTCTTCCAAATTTGCAAACACTAAGACATAAGTTGCAATCCATCTACAGAGAGAAGGAGCGCTGCTACTGCCCTGAATGTACGAGCACTGTAAAATAAAGGTACAGCTATAGCATAGCTTGCAGAAATTACCTTACAAAGCTGATAACAGTAATAACAAGATGACAGCATGGGTTATAGCAGAAGCTGTTAGCCAGAGTATAAGCTACCTAGGGATCCTGTACATGTACTCAGGTTGCTAGAGCTTGCCTTTGATGTCCCTGCTAGCTAGATTAAATGTGACACAGGGACATGAGTACACCCTGAACTCAGAATTGCATTCTTCTCTGAAAACATACCCTTTTCTTGCATCTTTAAGATTTGATTTCAGGTTTTCCCCGCTGCTTTATATTTTTCCTCCTTCAGCATTACAAATTAAACGTACTTGTCTACCTGAGATGAATCTCCAATGAGAGCTACTAAAATTTATCTCAGAGGTCATCGTACAGCTTTTACTGTTATAGTAACTGAAGTGCTTTACACTTTTTATTGTGTATCATTTCTATGAGGTATTGAAGTGCTACTTTCACTTTGCAAAGTGAAAACCGAGGTATAAGAATGAGGTATTTAAAGGCAATTCATTCCTAAAGGTGCTGACAAATGTTTACTGAAGTTCTGAGGAGCACCTAAACTGGTCTGAAAAGAGCCTTTAAGATACCAAACTGCATTGCACAATGTGATTTGCCAAACCATACATGCCAAACCTTCGTGGTGAAGCAGGGAACCAAATGCAGACCTGCTGAGATGTTTTATTACTAACATCTCTCGTGGCATCAAAACAGTAAAACTGAGGAAGGTAGAAAAAAAATACAGAAGGATTTTCTTTTGTTGGGTTATTTCAGTTCCCTGCCTCTATTTATAGACATGTTTTTAATTTTAGTGGAGAGTGACCACCTGTGAAAAAAGGCATCCTCCACCCCTGCAGTTAGAAAGAAGCTCACACTGCTCAGCCCCTAAGGCTTCTTCCTCTGCCAGGATTCCTTTGTTGCAACCAGAAATACCACATTTGACAATTATACTTCTATTGCCTAGTCTGATGGTATTATCTTTATTATCCTGCCCTCCTCACACACTCCATCTACTTGCTTGTTTCTTGTCTCTATCACATGTTTTTTAGAATAAGATCTCTTTAAGGCAGGGCTTATTCTTGAAACAATGAGCATGAGCAAAGACGGCTCAAATGCAAATGGGCTAGTGATAACAACTGACCCCATTACTGTATAACCCAAGTGTTCTCTGTATTAATAGTAATAATGTTCCTGTTAAAAATTAATTAGAAATAAAAGCAGTTGTATCTCACTCCATTTCAAACTACATCCACTAATAAAAACGTATTAGAAAGTACTAGTAGGGGCAATGACCTCCAGATCAGGAAAAATATATAGTGCATAAAGCAGAGGGAAAAACAAAGGGAGATAAACCTAACAAAGCAGTTATATCGGATTACTTCAGCCGCACACGTGTAAGTGGTCAAAAGTAAGCTGGGACAAGGTTTAGACATTTCAAACTCTTGCTTCTTCAAACAAGTTCCAAGAATGAGAAAGGATTCATCCCACAGGACAACTGCTGTTGTGTGACTAGAGCCCAGTAACACGTATAATGACAATGTAATTATGTTTGGTATCAACAACAGAGAGTTGACACAAGTTTTGCAGAAGGATATCAGGCATCAGAAAGGAAGGTGGAAGAGTGCAGTTTAAAAGAAAGGAAAAAGAAGGACAAAGATGAAAAAAGCAGCTCATGTCAAAAGAACAGAGATAAGTAAGCTCAGACTGCATCAATGTTAGTTAATAATAGTTTAGAAAGATGGAAAAAGGCAAGAAAAGCATTTTATGAACAGATATTTTAAAGGGTAATTTGATCCAAGCATGTTCAAAACAGAAGACTTTAGCAAATGGAAATTCAGCTGAGTGACACTTACAAAAGTCACAGGCCAAACATAAGGTGGACATTAAAAGATAACGAAGAAGAAATTTGAACAGTAATTAGCTAAAGACTTGAATAACAGTTTTGTACAGCCATGAGAACAAGAAGGTTTGAGAGAAGGACAGTAGCCAGAGGGACCTTAATGGGATCAACAGAACAATTAAGGAGGAGAAGGATATTGCTAACAAGCTAAATGGTTGTTTTATATCAGTCCTTGCTGCTCAAAATGCTGGAAGATATTGATTTCCAATCTATATTTTAAACTATCAAAGAGACAGACTAAGCAAAAAGGGCAGGTGGTGAAACACACCTATAAATTCAACAACAGCAATTCACAAAACTTTGATGGAAGCTTGTATGAATGGGGTTGAGCTTCTAATAAAGGTATTTGATTCCTCTTTAAAACTGGCTACAATCCTACACCACATATGGCTGCGGGTAGCAAGTATTGTACATATTGTTTAAAAGGGTCTGAGTAAGAAATGACAGGGCACCGAGTCTGTCATCACTGTCAAGTCTAAAGATACTAAAGAAATAGTTAAATACAAAGCGATCCTGCCATAAAGACTAAAGTGGTGTCGTATAAAAGCAGAAGATCTTCCAGAAGCACAGGAATTAAAAATAGGAAAACCTTTAGTGTTTGCCCTTCTCTTCTTGACTCTCTCGGAATATTTCACATGGGGAAAAAAAATCAAGTCTTAGTCTGGATCTGTGATAGTTTCAAGGATGCATTTTCCTTTTATTTCACATCAGAAAAGTGAAAGCATTCCTAAGGATTTTTACAGAGGAAGACAGAATTGTATAGGTAATGATCCAATTATAAAGGCATTCATGTGGAAGGTGGGAAATTAAGGTTCAGCTTCTGAGTTTGGATGAGGTACCTGTATCTTCCTCAAGGAGACATTAGTTGACATTCATTCATTTTACTGAGAAGTTTCTCATTTCTATGTTTTCAGGTAAAGAAAATGGATCTGCCCCTTGAGGAACCTTCATACAGCTGAATCACAGAATCCCAGACTGGTGGGGGTTGGAAGGGCCCTCTGGAGATCATCCAGTCCAACCCCCCTGCCAAAGCAGGGTCACCTACAGCAAGTTGCACAGGATGGTGTTCCAGGGGAGTTTTGAATATCTCCAGAGAAGAACACTCCACAACCTCTCTGGGCAGCCTGTGCCAGTGCTCTGCCACCCTCAAAGTTAAGGAGTTGTTCCTCATATGAAGATGGAACAATCTGGGTTTCAGAAACAGACAAAAGGGACACCAGAAGAGAGTGCTGGTCTGAGCCGGCCATATTCTTACCTGCATCCATCCCTTCTGAGACCTAATATGCAAAGAAAGTACAAAAAGCAAAATACTCTGAGATGTACTTTTTTTGGGGGTGGGCAAGAGCACAACTCCCGTGAATGTGGTTTCTTCAAGCTGCTGTTATTAAATCTGCTACTTTTTCTCTGTGCTTCTTTGTTTGTGCAAAGCCATTGCTAATGCCTAATGATGAGATATTCATCAGAAGCATGACTGCTTTTAATTAAACCTTGCCCCACGTTCTCAGAGATACTGCTGGGAACAGAGGAGGTAGAAACCCCCTGAGGAAGAGGAAATACAACCTACAAACACTCTAAGAGTAGTGCTTAAAGAGTCCAAAATGTGCCGATGAGGCACAGTGATTACATTTAGAGTAGTGTTTCCCTGTTGGGGAACATTTTCACTCCTTGTACAAAAAAATACAAGAATGGAGCATAATATTTCATTTCAAGCCATGAAAATACCTTGGCATGTAGAAGAGAGATATATGCTGTATTTAGGGCATAGCTACGTATTCACTTACATGCTGGATATGAAGATTCTAGAGTCACCTTGCTTCTTATGACAAAAGCATTTCTAAAACAAGATGATGGTGTCCTTACATGGCAGGATAATCTGTTTGAGTCAAAAGCTGATTAGGAAAGTGCTAGATGAGAAACTGCACTAAGCAAGGAGCTTTTGACCACAGGACTTGCAGTTAGCACATCTACCCATCTTCATCATGATCCCTGCTAACATGGTCTCTGTAGCTCCATCCAAGTAAGACTTTAAAAATCACTGTGTTGACTAAGAATTTCCATCTCTTCTCCCATAGAAGAGATTTCCCTGCAAAATTATAGGGCCTGGACCCTGGAACTTGGACAAAGTGATAATTCATCAGAGTATTAACAAACTTACACTTCAATATACCACTGCTCTGTAGGCTTGGGAGATTCCAGGCTTTCCAGTGAAAATAAAGAGCACTTTGCTTCTATCCTTCAAAGTGCTGAAATACAATACCTGAAAATCACACCACTACTATATAAAAATGCTATTTCAGGTCATGGATAGAAGTGACTAATCCTTTATTAGTTAAACTTTTGACACTCTGCACAGCAAGAGTCACTTATATAGTTAGCTCCTTAGGGAAGCTTTTTTCCTGTTGTCTAGATGAGTGAAGTCCTAGGTGGTCAGCAGCACCCTAAAATACTAATGAACAATTCTTGTGGAATAAAGTGGCATCACAAGAGCTTTATAAGATATATAATATTCCTGTATATTAAGCTTTTAAAATCTAAGATAGTCTAAAATCATGGGAGTTTGATGTATGCACTATAAACAGGTAAGTGATATTATTCATACTTTCAACAGTGCATATATTTACCCTCAGAAAAGAGAACGTGTACATATATAACTTCATAGGGATGCAACGCTACACAGTCTTACTAGCTCAAGTCCAGAAGCAGCATTTCTGCAGTACTGCACGTAGATTACAAATTAGAAAATTCTGCCACTAGACTATACTGCTTCTAAACCTCATCGCTTGCATAGAGCCAGCTTGTGGGTCCACATGATATTTTTTAAGATCTGGTTCAAGACCAACTTGGATGTTTCTGCACTGTGAGACAGATATGTTCTGAAAAATGATGCCTTCGAGTTTAACCACAGAACAGACCTGCCTGCCTCAGGCTGAGGATTCTCACCAGTGCTGTACACCGTTTCAGTGGAAAGGGAGGAACAGTGATGCTAGAGTTTGGGTATATATTTAAAAAAAGAAGAAAAGGTGAAGAGTAACTAGCTGAGATGGGTTCATGGTGACAGAGGTTGTAGCTGTAGTACCTATTTCATTTCTAGGGGGAAGATCCTCATCTTCATGACTAGGATATCTCTCCTTCCGGTCAAGCAGAAGAAAATAAATCATTTTCTCTTGGTTTTCTCTGAAAAAAAGAAAAAAAAAGTTTAAATTTGAAGAGAAAAAAACATCAACATGTAGATAAACCCTTCTCATCAAACAAACAGTTATTCTAAATAAGCTGGAAATGGTCATGTAGCTGCCAGCTAGATACACAACCCACAAAGCTTTTGAGAACCTTGCTGTCTCCAGCAAGCAGCTAGTGAGAAAAGGAAATAAAATTCCCATGTTACACACACAGAACAGAGGCACAGGACAGACAAAGTAATGTCTCCATAGAAGGTCCAAACCAAGAGTGGCAGCAAGACAGGTCTCCTGAGCCTCTAAGTGCTCTTTCCACTACATGTCCCTCCTAATACCTCAGGAAATACACCAGCTCTCAGGCATAAGCTTGAAATAAATAAAAATTTGCCAACAAAGGCACATCCAACACAAATAACAGCAATGATACCTCCCCATCCGGACTGTGTGGCCCATCTTTTCATGAAGTGACCTTGCCTAGCAGCAAGGGAAGAGACACCACCATGCCTCTGTTGCTGGTCAGGCTGTGAGCTTCTGACACTGGGTGCAAGAAAGGCTCAATACTTGCTCCCAATACCTCACTAGCAAATGAGCAGCCAGAGGGTGAGAAGTTGCAACCGGTTCCTTGCAGCAAGAGACATTAGTTAAAGAGCTCTCTACCACTCCCCAGGTTTTTAAGCATCCCAGCCCGTGGACACCCAACTGATATGAAGACTGAGCAAGTGCTTACTCTTCCGACAACAAGTCCTGTAAGAGTTTATTTCGGTCACGGAAGCAGCCTAACGAGTGCATGCTATCTAACACATCTGGATCAATATCCTCCAAGGAAGGGAGAGAACGAATCTGCACCTTTCGAGGGATTGGTTGCTCTGGTTCTGGCTCGTTCTTACCCCCTCTGCAGAGGAAAGAAGATGAGAGAGAGAAAGGGGGGAGGGAAAGAAGGAGAGAAAAGAAACATGAGTCACAAATGAACCCGTACTCTGAAACACAGCCTGCGGCAACAGATGGAAATACCTTGTTAAATTCCCACCGAGAGACCAGAGCTCCCAACCAGACAGATATTCTTTTCAAAAGAAACCGTCGTGAAGGCTAAGAGTGACCAGCACCTTGTGGCTTTGGGTCTTTAATGAGAAACGCCTGCCTTCAGTCAGAAAGGCAGTAGGAACTTCACTTCCCAGTGCCCTCATAATTTAAGCAGCTGTGCAGCATCCTAATGCCAAACATTTATAAAACGCTACATGGTTTTAGAGATGGTGTCTCATCAGCAGGCCAGACCTCAGGCTATCAGGCTGAAAAGTGCAAGTTGAATGATTCTCTTTCAAAGAAGGAGCTGCGAAAAAACCATCACTGTTTTTCACCAATTCTGATTACAACTGGCATTGCAGCAGTTCCTTTCTTTAAAATTTCCAATGTGATTAAGAGACCTCAGTGTTCAGGTCCCCACTTGACACACTTTAAAGGGTTTTTGGGGAAACTAGGCTGTTTATTTACACGCCCAAATACCACAATCTCTGCATCTCTTCAGACATGCAAATTTGAAAATTGTGGTTCAAGTGTGATGCCCGAGGTCAGTGGCAGACCTCGAATACACCAGTAGCGGTAGAGCATATTACTCTTGTAACAGTAGTTAACAGAGGCTTCCTGCATAATTATCTCATCCCATTCACTAGGCTCAGGAAATATTGATTATTCATGGCAATTAAAGGCCCTGACTGTAAGAAACAGGTCAAGGTATCAGGGTATCTATAACCAACTGAATGACATATATCGCAGGCACCCTGAATATCCTTTGATTTTGTTTAGGTAGGCAGTGAGCAATTTAAGTAAACTCTATCCACCCAAAGGGGTGGGTTTGGTGGTGGTGGTATTTTGGTTGGAGAAACTATCTACCCTGAATCTTCGTTATTTCTCAATGGATGCTTTGTGCGATGTCAAGGTTTTCATACCCTTTGGGTGAGGTCCTCCCTTCCGATGTTGAGGTTTTCCTACTCTGTAGGTGAGGTCCTCCCTTTCCTTTATGTGCTGTAAATGTGCGACTGTTGGGTCCAGGCTCCCAAGGTGGGTGACAGGAATTGGGAATATTTAAACTGCATCAGATGTCAGTGTTTGCTGTTTATGAGGCTGTGTTTAGGCAAGAGATTCTCCCTTTTGATGCTGGCAGAAATAAAGTGAGCACAGCTTAAAATGCTCTGGGCTCAGACGTGAGCTATCCAAGTATCTACAGAGAAAAGGAGCTCCAGTTCAAATGCCCCTAATTTTTCTTGGGTAGGTTAGAAATCAACTCTGGTAGGATCATACACATGTGCTCAAGGTCTCAGCCAGTGTACCAAAAAGAGAGCCAATGCAGACTATCTCCTCCAAGGTAAAAAGGCAATACTAAGTCATTGCAGCCAGGGCTCTGATGCTAGGACAGGAGGGTTACATGCTACACCTTAATCACAGAAGACTGCTCGGTGCTACTTGCAATTTATTTTTAAGCAAGTTGGAATGCAGTTGTGAGGCATCTGCTCCGTTAACCGTGTTTGTGGGACATCACTTGCAGAAAGACTCCTCGGAAATTTTCATTTTATCTTCTCTTGAAGCAACGAAAATGTGCTCAGCTGTTCCTGGATACATGTCATGGAGTCAAGACTCTGGTGTGTGCTACATGGGTCATGACAACAAGGGTCAGATCCCAGTTCTCTTACACTGAGCACTCACGCACATCCTGCTCGGTTTTACTCAGTTTAGGGGGCTGGAAGAAGAATATACAGGACAGAGAAAGAATCTGCTCCTTGGGGTTCATTCTTGTGTGTCAAACTACTAAAACACGGCTTCTGATACCCCTTGAGTCTCACAGAAGTGTCCATGTCTTCTGCAATGACATCATGGTCCTGGATCTAAGGGCTAGATTCAAAAACTCCTTGTTCAACTAAAGAAACATCCCATTCCCTGAGTGCCCTGAGTAGCTACTTCTACCTCTTAGGATCAGGATCTAGCTCTCAGCAGGTAATAAGTAATGATTAGATCATAACTTTGCACTATTAAAGTCAGTGATGACCTTGTCATTAAGATAAATTCTTGTAGGATGGACCTTTGAAGGGCAGCTGACTGTTTTAGTTTTTTAATGATCCACAGTTCACTTTTTTAAAGTATTGACTTAATTAGTCATTATGCTACAAGTAGATGTCTTGAAGAGATTAAAGAGAATTAGTTTTTGAAAATTTCCAGAAAATCTGGGTTTCCTACCAGTCACCCTAGTTTATAGCAGAATATCACCTGCAAGCTTCTTTTGTATCAATCAGCGTGAGAGCCATTTCTAGAGAGCACAGCTTGCCATCTTCTATGCACTGAAAAGTGGCTTTTCATTATGGCCTGCACCTGGTCAGCCTCAGACATAGTCAGGAATTTTCACACCTCCTCAGCAGGTACAAGCAAAATCTGCAAAGAGACGCCTCGTCATTTGGCAACGTAATTCAGTGCTTCAGGAAATGAAAATCCCCGTGTCTGGGCCGTGATTGGCACGGCTCTATTGCCTCTTCCATTCTCAGTCTAGCAGAGAGTGACAAATTTCCTGCATTTCAGCCCACATAGACATCAAACAATGTCACACGATGAATACTGCAAATCACGAATATTTTTTAAAGGCCCGCATGAATGTAATTACTGCTTTAAAGCCCATCCTCTTTTGTGAGGATCGGTGCACACAATGGCTGTGATTTCAGACTAGGGTGGACTTTTTCAGTCTTTCCATGAAATTCCCTCCTGAATCTCACCAAGATGCACATTTGCATTGGTGTAAAGCAAAGCAGAACCGGTACAGTTAGAATTTTTCTGACGTTAGTAAATTTGGTACCTCAAAATTAGGGCAATAACTCAGTGTTACAGGAGTATGTATTTACCATAATAGCTAATTTTATTTGCCCTCTTGCTTTATTTAAAAAAAGTGAAAATAACCACTGTTTATTTGCTGATTTATGATAACCTGTGCTTGAGGTAAAAATAAATTATTTCAATTAAAAAGGCTTAAAAAATCTCACTGAATTAATTTGGGTGGGAGAGCAAGAAGAACTGGAGGTTGCTGATGAAAGGTTTCTCTTTGCTTTCTTTCTTCCTTTTTTTAGGCTTGTGAATCATGATTTCAACTTTCAGGACCTCTCTCTCTGCCTGGTCTGCAAATAAATCTTTTCCTCACTTTTACAGTAGCCTTAATATTTATTTGAAGAATTAAGTGAAATCACTTATATGTTCTGAGTACAACTTTCAGGTCAGTAACCTGTATATGACAAAGAATGAAGATTTTACATAGAATCGTAGTCTTACATGAAATAAAGAAAAAATCAAAGATGTGAGCAAAACAGCCATAGAGTAAAACACTTATAACCCCTCCTTCTTCATCAGCATCATTATTTCCAGGCAAAATGAATGCATATAGGCTGTGAAACATTACCAGATGAAAGTAGTTGAGTTTTGGAGGTGGCAGGGTTATTCACAGACTAAATTTAGCCAAAGGAAGTTAACCTCCTTAGGTCAATCCATGGCCAGTATAGAGAAAATGAGACTCATTAAAAAAGCTATTTTGAGCAGAAACTTCGTTTTAGGCAATCTGAACAGACTTCTGGAAGAGCCTTTCTCTCTCTGCACTGAGAGTCTAGGGGAGACTTGCTTTTGCAAAACTCAGTTTCTACTTCTGAAAACAGCCTCAGATACTATTTCCATTAGGGTAAAAAACCGCTTACTGTGTCAATCATTCGAGAGTCTGACCTCCATTGAGAAGTACATGAAAATGTTCCAACGCTTATGTCTGCAAATAAAAAAATTTTCAAATTCTAAATCTAGGATAAAGCCATGAAATAACACCTGCCTAATTGTGCATGTGAGCCTGGGACAGCAGTCCTCTGACAGGTGAAAACTTCCAGGCAAAAATCTTCAGGAGGTTTAGAATAATAATATAAGTGATTAATGACATCTCATTTTATTTCCTATTCTGGTTCTGATCAAAGCACAGAGGAAGACAGCTGATTTCACTCTATGAAGGAACAGAGGGGATCACCTGTCCAGTCTAATGTAAACAGCATTTACTTCTGGAATTGCTGGTAAGACATTATAGGAGGGGTATATCAGAGATTACAATTAAGAGCTTTCCCCCCTCCATTTCTCCTACATTTATCCATGAGAGTTTAAAAAAAAACTCCTGCAGCAAACAACACTCCAGTCCTTTGGTTTAAAAAGGTGCCATGTCAACTGGTAACTGTAGAGAGCATGAAAAAGCCAGGGGCATAGTTGAATGCCTTCAGGTCCTATCAAAGTCATATATATCCAGAAGTGAACATTGCCCATAAGATAGAATTAGAGAAAACAAAAGAAATCAAACAAAGTTGTGGGTTTTTTTCTTGGTGACAGGCTTAAATATTGGTTTGTAGCATCCTCAAGTATTTCCCAAGAGCAATGATAGGATTATGAAGGCAGGACTTTCCTTATCAACCACCTGGAGAACCTGTACGTATGCTGACCCCAAGAAGCATGTATCAAAGCATCATTTCCTTCTTTAATATGTGAAGTATTCTCCTTAGTTTGATTAAGTTATCATCAGTATAAAAAAAAATGTTATTTACTTAGGTTTCTTGAAATACTATTAAGGCTACAGAAAGTGCAAGGTCACTTTTAAAAGCCATCAATCTTCCTTATACCCAAACCACTAGACAGGCGCGTACTTTTCTCACAGACCTCCTCTTTCACTGTCAAGACTGCTGCTTTTAATCAAGTCACAGAACTACTCTCACATCAACAGGTTACAAGGTCAGAAGCAGCCTCTTAGCTTGCTGCAAAGAAGAAGGAGTAGGGATTACGAGACAGAAAAGCTCTTGTTCACAGGTGCTTACTTATCAATATCATAATTTTTGTTTCTACTTCACAGAAAAGCCAAGATGCCAAGAAGGAACAAATGAAAGCTTTCCTGCAAAGAAGGTATTACAAGGGATTGTCTGTAGCTCTTGGATAGCAAACTAAATATGGCTGTTAGTTGGGGGTTTTTTTGATGATCATTTGCAGGTATCTTTTTAACACAGCAAGTTGCTGGACTGAACGTCTTATTTCAAACAATTGTTAGCCATTGTGTAAGAAGTTCCTGGCTTGATATATATATATAGAGAGAGATGAAATTATATGACTAGCAAAGGGTAAAAAAAAATTTAGATGCTTTTCTGTCCTCTGCCCCTTTCTCCACCTGTGTGAAACCTGCTTTCAAACTCCAGTCTCTCTCTTCAGAGATCACTAGAATATCAGCTCCCGTAACAGAACCAATAATGAATGAATATAAAAGTGAATTTAAAAAGTGTTACTTACATATACCATATGTGTTTCTGAATATGTTCTAGCTGTAAAGGAAAAGAAAACAAAGAATTAGTGCTGTAAAACACAAAAGGTAACTCCACAAGACAACCTTATTCAAGGCTTATTCAAGTAAGTCCAAGATTCCAGAGATGGATCTGGGCAAACAACAGGAACTTTATGCTGCATAAAGAGCGTGCTCTTCCTCACCCACCCCACTGGAAATAAGACTGTAATTCTGGACACACGGAATCAGTCAGGAGCAAATCCCAGGCAAATGCATAAGTACAAAGCTTCACAGGCAAGTGTTTTGGCAATTTAAGTTTTTCCTTTCCTAAGCCCTTCCCCTCTATAACCTAACCGAAGCTAACAAACTGCTCCTTTCTGTATGTGCATAATAGCCAATTCTTCACACCTAAAGTTCATTTCTAGTTTTGTTTTGGAAAAAAAAGAAGAGCAGGAAATAGAAACAGGTTCAAACAGATAATGTGAATAAACAAAATAAATTGTGCATGTGTGATACGACGTTCTGCCAGGACCCATTCTTGATTGGCTCCACATTTATCATTGAAATCTAAAGACCAAGTAGAGTAAGGTACAATGTCAAAATAATACCATTTATTGTTCCAGCACCTGAGCACCAGACTGCAAATTTCTTTTAATTCCCTTTTTCCTGTTTCACACATGAGCATTTTACTATGTAACGAAGGACTGATCAAAGCTGAACAGTGGCCTTGTCCACCTACGGAAGGCAGATACCAGCAAATGTTACACCGTGACCATGTTTTCCACAAGTATGGAGAAAAGAAAGTAACACCCTTTTTCCGAGAGAAACTCCTAGAGAGAACAACCTGTTCCTATGACATACTCACAGCAGAGCCTTCCTAATCTGTTTTTTTTTTGAAGGATCATCACAGTAGAAAAGAACTTTCCATAGATGTCCAGGGATTATGCATTATGTGGACAACATTTCTTATATTCCTTATTCTGAAGCACCTTTGTACGTGCAGAACAATAAACACACTCACTGCATGCAGGCTTGTGTTTGTGCAACATGCAGGTGAGAGGCAGGGGAGAGCTGGAAGGAAACTCAAGTGCTAATAGCTACAAGACGAAATCACAGACCCATTAAACTGGTCAGGAAGAATGGAGACAGCTGTCCTGCTCTTATTACTTTCCACTTCAATTCCAGAATAATGAGAATCGGAGAGAAAAAAAAGAGGAACGGACAAACAACTAAATCTCCAAGATAGAAAGTAGGTGTTTGCCACAGAGAGCAAGGAATTAGAGACCTCTGTCTTATGGAACAACAGCTCTGTGCCTGGGAAACCAGGAAGATCTGAAGTCGGCTCTATATGAGATCATTTTTTAAGTGAGACAGGCTTTTCCTGAAAACAAAGAAACAAGGGAATGCAGCTTAGGAAAGCATGACAGGAGGCTGGAGGGATCAGTATGAGAGACAAACAGCCACCTTTAAAACCAAGACTGTATCAACAGATTGACTGTATCAATCAGAGGTGCAGCTGGTACTTGCAGATCTAGCTGTCTTCTAACCAGCGCAGGTGCAGGGAGAAGAGCCTATTTTGTACAGTATTCACAGGTCAGGATTTTAGCATGGCTACTTATCAGGTCCATCGTACTGTCAGGATCTGCTAAGGAGTGTACTGTACCTCCTTCGCTTGGTAAAACCACCCTATGAGATGCATATCTACTCGTTATTTCATATACACCACATGGAGAGTTAGAGACATTAACAATTTCAGACAAGATGCAGATGATACAGCTAAGCGATGTCCAAGCCTCTTTCATGCTTGCTTCTCCTGCTGCGTTTTCTGTCTCCATGGGTCACATTGTTCTTTTGTGCCTGTGATATGCAGAAATGCCATGGCAAAGCAGACAACAGCACTTCATTTTCTGAGTCAGAGAAGGGGGGAAGAAAGGAGGGTCACCGGTTCATGTCTAAGTCACAGAACCTCTGGGCTCCTTCAGAGAAGATGTCAAAGAGAATCCCTTCTGCCCATCCCTGCTGATCAAACTCCTTCAAGCTACTGAACCCATAGCGTTTTTCTGAAAGAGACGCCCCGTAGCACCTTGATATACATTCGAAGGTATATGAGAGCTCTCATGGCTGCTGTTTACCTACACATCTGCCATTCAATCCACATCAAAACATTGCTGTGAAGTACGCTGGGATATCCCAGATATGAAAAGTATTCTACAAAACCAATTTCTGTTCCGATTCAAACGTAATTGCATTGAAATGTTATTACAAGTGTGCTTGCTGCTGCCAACATCTTCACTGCTTTTTTAAAGGTAATTAATTAATGCTTTGTTGCTTTTCATCTGCATTAAAGTGACAGGAGGGTTATGGGAGGGCGATCGGTTTTGACAAGGAGAAGTCTGTATGCTTTTTACTATGCAATGCAGGGGAGGGAGATACACAGTGGGAGCTAATCTCACTCCTCCTGCCTTCATTTAAACACAATGTTTAAATGCATTTAAGTGATGAAGGCATTTAACAACCCTTCCCAGAGGGTTCTTCTTGCTGTTTGCACATGAGTTTGCCAAATTTAATGCCATTTTATGGAAGTTGTAAAAATGCTGCTTCCTAACATCTAACCACCGCAGGCAATTGTCTCGTGATGCCATCACTGAAACAACAAAACATGCTCAGATCCATTGCACATGCACAGTCAGAGGAGAGACTTCTGCAAGCTAAAATGCTGTAGTGGAAGGAGAGGGGGAATTCCTTTATGGTTTTACGTAAAAATACTTCCAATATATATAAAACTTGTACACTGAAGTAGCATCTAGGAGCCCCACTCACAGAAGAGATCCGTTGTGATACAGACCTGTACAGGCTCATCAGAAAAAGAGGTTTCCTCCTCCAAGGAGCTTACATCTGAATTCTGAGGCAGGGAACAACAGATGGAGACAGACAGGCAGATGGAAAACAAGACAGCACTGTCTACATCCTCGGCACCGATCTCAGCAGAGCGGTTGCCAAGCTAAGAAGTTCTGACCTGAAGAAAAACTTTCTCAATGCCTGTGGAAATGGATGAGGGCTTCTGGGCTTGAACTCATATCAAATTTCAAACTTCCCTGTCCAGAAAGGGAACAGTCTCAAACCCATCTGTGCACTAAATCGACTTGCACCTCGGACGAAATCTTCCTCATTTAGAAGATCCTCTAGTCTGAGCTTTAAACCTACTGTATCGTGTCAAGACAGAGGCTTTTCCTGACCAAAGGATTCAAGCTGGCAGTCCAAACAGCACTGGTAAAACCATTATCTGTGTCAGTAGAAGCAGTCGTACTATAGCAGCCTCCAGGGACCTTGACAAGGGCAAGGTATCACTGTGCTACACGCACGGTGCATGAATAGGCCCCTGGCAGCCAAAAGCTTACAGCCTAAATACATCAACTGGACAATTACCTTCATTCTACAGGTGGTGAAGTGAGATAATTTAAATGACATGATAGGCACCTTACTATAAGACCTTCTAGAAAAATGAAGAAGGAATCAGGTGAGTTTTCCCTTGTTCATTTTTTTAACATTCTTTAGATGCTGTGGTCCACCAATAGCATACATTAGATCCAAGAAAAAACAAAGTCAAACAGAAAGCAGAGAGGAGGTTCTGAAAATGTGTGTAATTTAAGTTGGATAATATTCAGGGACAGGTATTTCAGACTGTGTGGACACCCAGCATGGAAGACAAGTCATTCTACTCTGGAATAAAATGTCAACACTGGAACAATTACAGCTTTATCAGAATAGCTTATTCTGCAATATCTGCTTTGATCCACCTTGCTCTACACACAGTTTCGATAATGCTCATCCATCTTTAAAAGGAAAGTGGACCAAAAGCTCCTTACTCTCCCCTCTTTGACTTTGTGTTTCTGCAGAAGAAAGTATCGGTTGAGAATGCAAATGGATTCCACTACAGGAGCCATAATACTCCACTGTAGAGATGCTGAATCATTTGAAACCTTCAAGGAAAAGAAGATTCACTTTCTGAAGAGCACATAACTAAAAGAAACCTCATCCTGCAGTATTGCAGGCATGGAGAGCACTCATTCTTTTTCATAAACGTTCTCAAAACTAGTTCATTTTTCCCTCCTGACACTACTCCTACTAGAAAGCTGTCCCAGAACGCCACTAATATGGCTAAAATGCTTCTTTCAGTTTCCAGCCTACTTTCATGTAAGGCCATTTGACATACATTTGTTTTTGTGCCAGTATCTTCCTTTAGTTTAAATAATCCTTCTCTCCCTAGTAATTACTTCTAATGAATATGCAGACAACCAGTACAACCTTTCTTAGACATCATCTGTGTAGACCAAGTGGAGCTCTTCTAGGCTGTGCTATTCAGACAGGTTCTCTCAAATGCCGACCACCTTAGTTCTTTGTTTGATTTCATCTCTCATGAATATAGGTGGTCAGAAATATCATGTCCAGCAGCTAGGATCAACTTTGGCAGTCTACTGAAAGAAAAGCATGGATTCTTTCCTTTTAAAGCATGTTTAGTAAACAGGCCCGGTAAAGGAGAGTGATCAAGGATGTCCCACTAACCACACTTAAGGCTACATAATATATGGTGAGCGTGAACAATATTCCACTAAGATATAATAAAGTCTTCTTTCCGTAAATGAATTGTATATAAAGAAAGGTAATGCCTATTTCTTAAGGCAGGAAAAGGCCAGCAACAATACTCCTGAGTACCCTCCTCTCCATTAATCCTCTCAAGCTCTAACACTGAAGTCGAAAGATGACAGCTAAACGTGAATGCTAGTTCTGTTTTTGTTGATCATTTTAAACAGATGGACTGGGGAAGGTGTGGGTGTGCGGTGAAATGGCAATTACTGCAGGGAGGGAAATGCAGTTGGACGAAAAGAAAAAGAGATACAAATCAAAAAATGGAACAAAGCAGAGAGGGGAATGGAAAAATGAAAGAAAAAAATTCTAGTGACCTTACATTTCACTGTATTTTTCTGCTGAATTCACCAGTGAGATATTGAGCAAATGATCAGCAATGGTAACAGTTAAATCTGTACTTATTGTACCCAAGCCACAGTTTTGCTCAGATCTTTGTATAAATATCAAATTGATTCAAGTGAGATATTTTCTAGGAACAGAGGCTTCCAAATAAACCCATATTTATACCCTTTTTCACAGGACACAACTAAAATAGAATTCAGATCTCTCCTCGAAATGAACTATATATTCCCAGCTCCTGTGCAGTAAACAAAGAGCTCCCTTCTGCCTGGCAATCTAAAGCAACTGGCACGCTAACAGCATAGAAGTGTGGCAGTAGCAGGGACAGCAAACCGAGAGACCCTAAAATAATGAAAATAAGATTGCGGCTAATAACAAAGAGCTATCCTTTCTTCCTCTCGACTCTCAGCTCTTGAGTATGTTTTATTTCAAATTCTTATTCACAATTCACTGGTTACTGCTTGTCAATAACTATCCTATCCGTTTTTTTTTCTTCCCTAAAGAAATAAGAGCTTAATTTTGATCAAGAAAAGGAGGAGGGGGTGTGTGTCACTCTGGGACCTTGATTTACCTTAACCGTTTTCTCTCTTATGCGGGTACATTATCTGCTGTATTGCACACTTCAAAACATTTAGGGACTATGCTCTGTGGAAAAACTCAGTCAGAACAATTTGAAGAAGATCTAACATCTGATGATCTGCTCCCTGGCATACTCAAACCACCAGCACTAAGATCTTTGAAAGAAAAAAAAAAAACACAACAGAAAAACTGTTACGTTTTCATTATGGAAAGGGAACTAAGCCAGAGAGGGACATGACTTGGTGACTTTCTTGATCATGAAGAACAGCTGCCTTGTATCTCAGGGTATAGCTCTAACCTCTGCAGTGTTCTTTCCATGAAAATGAACGTCTACTGGGTTTTAGGGATACTAGTAATAGCATGAAGAACTTTTCTCCATTGTCACCAAATAGAGCATGACCTGGTTTCGTAATGAAGGAAAGAAAAACCCAGCTGCAGCTGTCAGGTAATACTGTAAAGAGAGTTGTGAAGGGAGTTTCAGTTCACTTCTTAGCAGACAGGTGTCTGCATCCCAAAAGCACCATCACAGCTGGCACAGACTCATGCTGTTGTTAGCAATCTCAGCAGAGAGGCCAAGTAGTGATCTGAGAGTTTATTTATAAATATTTTAGCAGACTGAAGAACTAGGAGGAGTTTTAAATTTACATTTCTTTATACATACTCCCACTCAGAATCTGTGAGCTTAGTAAATCTGTATAAAATCATCACCACAGCCTGACAATAGGATTTACAAGGGCAATGTACCCATAAAGGCAGACGCCTCCACTGACAAGCAGGCAATCTTGCTTTCCAAAATGATTTTAATTGCTAATTTTTTTTAATTCCCCAAAACATTAACACAGTGTTAATGAAGGATACAATCACTACGCAGTGCTCACCCTTGCAGGGTCTCTGTTGTAGTGATGGGATGTATCCTAGATGCAAAGACTCAATGCTGAATGCCAGGAGCTCAATGCTGTGGGCCTAATCACGCTGAGGACCACAGGGCACAAGATTAAAGAGCAGACTGGAAGACGCTTGCTCTGAAGGCTGCTAGAGGATAATGCAAGGCAAATGCAGGGTAGAATACAATGCAGGTTGGGTGGCATGAAGGGAGAAGCCATCCCTTTTGTCAGAAATCTAAGAAAACCATACTCTGTTTAATAGCAAAGCTTCAAACAACAGTCCTAACAGTTTTGACCTTCAGTTATATCACGTCCCCGACAAACTGCTGTGCCAGGCAGGAGAGCCAGACAACTCAGGCCGACTCCAAAATGTGCTAATGGGTCAGTAGCACTGTGATGACATTATGAAGGATTTCTTCTCAATGCCCACTGTTACATACGAAGGAGAATTATGAGGCTAGAGAAGAGACACAAAGGTAATCTGCCTTCATGATTCAAAAGAGAAGGTAATTAACTTCTTCCCAAAGACTCCACCAACTCTGCTCACTCTTTGCTCAGGAGGAAACACACAGGAGTGGCAGTAAATCAACAAGTTTCCTTAGTTATTCAACCGTAACTGCAACAAGGCAACAAATGAAGCCTTGCTCATATGACTCGCAGCAAATGCCTTCTTACCGTGAGACGTTTCGAGGCATCCACTTCAATCATCCCCCGCAAAAGGTTCTGACAGTCCGGGGGGATAAAATGTGGCATGTGGAACACTCCACGTTTCACCTTCTCCAATAGTTGCCGCAAGTTGTCGTCATCGAAAGGCAGGGCACCCTGCAGGGATGCAACAGAGTGGTGGATGGGAGAGATGAGCGAAAGGGAATTGGAGAGGGCAAAAGGAGAAGAGCCAGGATAAACATGGTAAGAGAATAGAAAAGAAGAAGTCAGGTCATAATGAATTATTATAATAAGTGAAAAACCATTTTATCCATTGAAAAGAAACAATTTCTTAGTGCTGCTGTATTTTCTCAACATAGGAAACAAAACTGAGGACATAGGTTTTTTTATTAGACCTTTAATTAGAAAATGACTACCAGTATAAAACATAATGCAAAATATGAAATTGCCTTTCCAGGCAAATTCAGCAAAGATGCATGGATTCACTTAAATTCAGCTCAAGCTTTTGATCTGCTGGTATTCCTCCTGGGCATACTTTCACGGCAGCAATGTTTATCGTCTCCTTATTTTTAATCTTCCTGAGACACATTTATTGCAGACATTGAAAAGGAGGTGAACAGCATTTGAGAGACTTTCAGTAAAGAACATCCTCTTTCTGATGGAGCAGTGAAATGACACAGTTGAAAGAAACCCTAACCAACATTAGTCTTTGGAAGCAGCAGACGTTCTACCCGTTTAATATACTCCATCCAGTTCCCATGCTGTGGTCAGGTCATCAGTTCCTATTGCTTCCCTACTGCAGCTCACTTACATGAATGGCTTGAGGTTTTTTTAGCTGAAATTACATTTTGAATAGATCATCAGCTTGCCACAAAAAGCAGCAAAAGACTTATCCTTGCTGCAAGGACGAAAAGGAAAAAAAGAACTTGAAATCTTTAGGATAACTCCACCAACTGAAGCTGATGCCCTTTTATAGCAAGTCTGCACCTTCCTAGATATTCTCACTTCCTTCTTTCATTGCCTAATTCTAGTAGGTGCAGACCTTCCTTGATTTCCAGGATCGTTTGTGGGAAGCCGCAAGCTGTCAGCTGCTGTGATAATGAAGCTTTAAGCTGTCAATTCTGGCACTGCTCTTACTACAGTGAGTAGTGCATCTGTATAAGCAATCCTGTGTCTATGCTTTACAGAGACCAAGAGCTCCATTTGCAGAAGCCTCAGAAAGCCCACCTGATGACAACCGCTACTGGGCACTATTTACTGCTCTTCGTTCATTCAAGTGGCCTTGAAGAGAGAGCCTCCCCGGCTTCTGTAACCAAGCTCCTGCGTTACCTACTTTTTTCCTAACCGTTCCAGACTTCAAGGAAAATCAATTCCGATAGTTCAGTACTTTGGCTAACGCAATTTAAGCCATGATGAAGTCAGCAAGGCTGCTTTGTGGCATCTCCTGAAGGTAACAACTACAGCTCTTTTATTACTACCACCTGCTATTACAGCTTGAGACTTTTTGTAGGTTTTGTCCTGACATAATTAACTGGAGAGCTCTGCACCCTCTGTCAATAATAGACTTATTTCAATCATTTTGCAGGCTCATGTATATGTATAGGAACAGTAACAGAGACACATCGAATCTTGATAGAGAATCCTGCTGAAAGCCCGCTTCTACAAATCCTAACCATCTTGACACATTCTCTCTTCTATTCTTACAAATTCAAGAAGTTATATTATGAGCTCATTATACAGTTCTGTTTTATCAGTGATGAAAATAGCTGCTCAGGAGCAATAGATGACCAGGTGCTATCTAGTGAGACAGTCAAAATTCTTCCCCTGCAACATCAAGACCAAAAATCTAAAACGTAAAAAATGTCAGTCCATTTTAAGGACTAAAAAGAAAAAAAGAGTAAGATCAGTTAAGGTGAATTAAAGCATCATACTGAGATTAATTCAAGGTATTTTGATTCAGGCTATTAAAAAAATTATCAGCATATTTTTTGAAACAAAAATCCTTTAAATTTTTCAAGTATTTTAAACAAAAATAATGTGCAGAATCTAACTCTGATTGTACATTGTACAAGTGCTTTTGTCAAAATAAAACATTTAAGGGAAGTAATTAGGTTTACTAATAAATGAACAAGGACACCAAAATTTGACTTCAGGCTTGTTATTTTTATATATATTTTTATAAGATCATCTGAACTATTATAGATATAAAAAACTTAACATGCACATAAAATCTATTCTCATATACAGTAGTCAATCTGCACACAGTATATGCTTATATGAACATAAACTGTATTTTCCTACATTATACTATGGAAATTGATAAGAAATGCCACGCCTATCTGCCTTCAGCTGGACATCCAATTGTTGTATGTTTATGAGTATTACATTACCACTGCAAATCAGAATAAATTCCACAGAGAATTGAAACTTTGATCGAAAGAAGGGTAAGTTACAAGATACCACATTTTGAATACTAAAAAAAGTATTACTGAGCCAGATGGAAACTAATTTAAACTTTGTATTACTGGCTCAGTTTTATATTCCCAAGTGTACCAAATTAAAATGTAGCTCAAAAATTGCATGAAACAAAATTGTTGCACTTGAATCTTCTCTTGATAAAACACTGCAGTTGATATATGCCTATACCTACTGAAACACGTATATACATACAGCAGAAAAAAAAAGACACTTCCCAAATCCAGCTGTATTTTGATCCTGTGAAGGACAACTTCTTTGACATGCTCTGTATCCTGGAGTTGTAATCCTGCACATGCTTTCCAAGTCAAAAAATGTGCTGCAATACCACAACACAGCAAACAGCACTTATGGAGACAAGTTTTTGATGCTTGTCTATGCTCTCCTGTGCAGGGCAGCAGCATTTCAAAGAAGCAGAGAAATATTCCTCATGCTGTTCCTTTGGGGCTGATGTAGAAATAAGAGGAAAGGATGCAACTGAGAGATACAAAAATAGGAGAACTAAAAAAACCCCATCTGTACATGATGTCAATAGAATCAGCATTAAATACAGCAGCATTTTCGGATTTTTCTTTTCTTTTTAAAGGATAGCGCAAGGAAGATGACTCACCACTAGCAACGCAAATAAAATGACTCCGCAGCTCCAGACGTCTGCTTTCCTTCCATCATATTTTTCTCCCTGCGCAGCAATGACACAGAGGTTCAAAAGACTGCTCACTAGTAAATGAATTAATTATCCTTGAAGAACAAGAGAGAGGAGAATGGGAAACCCCACATTTCAATTCAGCCACCTGCTTCCCAAGGTGGCCTTCCCAACCAGGAGGCCATGGCACAGCCCATTAATTGAATTTCTATAAGCATCAGTTTACAGTCTTATCTGGGATCTGCGAGAACAGGCTCGGAAGTGGGGAGCGGGCAGGAACTCACAAATTACTAGAGCTGCCACTTAAACAGCGTCAGAGGTGCATGAAGGATGTCAAGAAGGCCTTTTTCTCTTCCCTGGTTCTTCAGGGAGCTTTATTTGCAAACTCATAGTATTGTCTGGGCAGCCTCTTCTGTACACTTCCTGCTTGGCTTTACATTAAAGATCTGCTTTAAAAGAGGGGAATCTTGGCCACTGACATCTTGGATACTTATTTTCAGAGGATAAAGGAAGAAGAGAGGGAAAGGATAGTTCGTATTGTTTATCGGAAACCAACATCACTGACAGCCAACCCCAGTTCTTCTTCTGAAATGCGAGCTACATCAGAGACAGGAAAGCATAGGGGATTGCATCCCCTGGGTGGGAAGATCAAGTTAAACAAGGCTACTGTATTTCTGTCTGATCACATGGCACAAAGGGTACCGCGAGAATAACACACAATCATTCCCCTCAAATGGTCCATGTGGCTTGATTCAGGGCTGAGCCAAACAAACAGAACTGTAGTTACGTTCCTTGTACCCTTTCCAATGCTATCTGCCTTGGACAGATTTCCTGCACAGAGGGTCTATCTGCGTACTTGCAATGAGTGACACTTTAAAAAATATATTGATACACAGTAATGTTAACCAACTTACCCGGATGACTTCAGGGCAAGCATAATGTGGTGATCTGAAACACAAAATACAGTCAAATGAGCATGTAACAGCCTGGTATTTGTGGATTACGTGCATTTCCATTTTGTTTAGCAGAATCATAATTGGCTCACTTATATAGTATGCAAGTGTGCAAAACAGCACTTTTTTCCTTAACTCAATGAGAATATATTTCTAAGAAACTCAGAAAATGGTCAAGGACTAGCATAATTCAAAATTCTATGGCCCAACTATTTGTTTCTTAAAAGCAAGGAAGGAAGAGAAGACCAGGGATATTCTGGGACTATACAGAATTCCAGCCCTCTAATCCCACCCTTTAACTTGCCCTTGTACCTAATTAGAAGGAGGGCCCACACTGGACAGCCTTTTGTAAGAGAAAAGACAGAACAATATTTTCAGACCAAACACATGCATCCCTAAACCATGTCTTCAATCTCTTCTGCTAAGATTGCTCTCAATTTCTCCAGTGGTCATAAAAGCTGCCAATACATGATTTCAACATGCAATTTTTTTTTCTTTTAAAAAACTAAAAAGGATGGACAATAGTACTATTACCTAGTAAGTTAATATATTCTTTTCTCATCCTTCTACTCATATATCTCTGGTTTGATTCCTGGCTGAGCATAGTTAATTACTTCAACTTGCCAGGTAATCATTTTAATTCCTAAAGATTATAGCCACAGCTATTTATTTTATAGCCTTCATTAAAGTAACTTGACAAGTAAAAGGGATGCAAACTGCCTGAGACCTGTGTGCAAATCATGCTATTGTTTACACTGACACCTCCCAGCAGTCCCTGAGCCTGTCTTCATTTCTGCATTTGTTTCTTGTGACAAACGCAATCATGGCTGGGCAATACCTGTCTCACAAAGTAATGAGCAAAACAGAAGCACAGCGAGGTTAGCTTTGTGCTAGGATGCTACATTAATGCCCAGTGAGACAGCCCATTAATTGAATTTCCACATACGCTACACTTATCTTATGGCAAAATATCATCCTGTGGGCATGGAACGCCCTGATTTGGTATCGCAGCTTTTGGCAGACCATGTTAATAAACTCAGGGTACACCTGGGACTGCAGCTACCTTGACAGCAAGGCTTAAGCGAGGAGAAAAAAATGCAGTTGATCCCTCACAAATTTTAGGAAAGGCGAAATTTGGAAGCTTAATACAGTATTTCATACCCTCCTCCCCTTCATTTAAGAGGTTATCACAGATATTCTAACCAGCTCCGTAGTGATCCCAAGTGTCTTAATTTAGACTGGACTTTAAAAACCTTGATTCAAGAGTCAAAACAGATAATGAAAAGCAGAGCCTTCCCCCAGAGAGCTGCCCAGAGTTGGCCCTTGGGAGACCAAAAGACTGGACTTGTGCCTAGTGGGTAGGACAGACTGCCTGGGATCTCTTGGCAGCTCTGTCCCTGGCAGCCATAGGCACATGGACAAGGTTACTTAATGTTTTTAAAACCTGCAGCTGGCCACAGTTTGAAAAAGGTGACCAGAACCTCACTGTGACTCTACTCTTCTGCTTAAAACAAAAGCAATGCCACCACAGCTTTCATACCTCACCAAAGTTTGTATGACTGCGTTCACTGGGATTTGTAGGAGGCTTTAACCTTTTAGGGCAAAAACTTCTATAGTAACAAAGAGCATGATGGCAACAATAATTGAATAAAGCTAAAGCAGTCAGTAATGTTCATAAAATTGTTGCTTGTTGACTAAGCAGGGGCTGATTTGGGGGACTTGCAGCATATTGCTGGCCACTGCTGCAAAGAAAGTGAGGCAAGTGAGACACCAAATTGCTTAATGTTATGTATGTGTTCCCAGCGCTCCCACATAAATTGTTCCCTGTGAATTTGCTTTAGAATCATAGAATCATTATGGT
>NW_009593572.1:0-238 GCF_000690535.1 Cariama cristata
TTGCATTTTGGGTGAGTCACGCAATTAATCCCAGTTAATTGCCTTCTCTACATTGCCTTATGCCCTGTGTTTAAATTCCTTTGTGTCTTTTGAGCTGAAAAATAATGCGCTTAAAACAGGGACTTGTTTTGCCAATGGGATTTTTCTTTTTTCTGCCCCTTCCTGCGAGCGTGGCCGTAGGCGGGTGGGCGGTGGGGAGGGGGCCCTGGCTGGAATCTCCTCCTGGAAATCGCGGTGG
>NW_009593572.1:254-547 GCF_000690535.1 Cariama cristata
CTGGCGGAGGTGTGAACAGAACCGTCCCCGAGCTCCCCAAGGCTGGGGGGCTGCAGGTTTTGTGGTGGCTACCCCTTGCCCTGCGGTAGATGTGGCTGGGGTCCGGCTCTGCCAGCGGTGGTCCCGCTCCTTCGGGGCCGGGTGTTTGCAGGATGAGGGCGTGGGATTTGCAGAATGGGGTTTGGAGCAGAGGGGGCTTTGGTACGGCCGTTTGCTCTGCCCGATGGGCAGCGGCAGAAAAGGGATGCTGGGCCTGGGCTGCTGCGACCGCGCCGGTGTTTCCTGGCCCCGTG
>NW_009593573.1:0-1185 GCF_000690535.1 Cariama cristata
AGTGCCAAGCCAAACTGAGCTGTGCCATGCCGTGATGGGCTAAGGTGGGCTGGGCCAAGCTCAGCCAGGCCCACCAGTCCCGTGCAGTGCTGGGCCAAAGCCACCCTGAGCCAGGCTGACCCGGTGTCACTGAGCCGTGCTGGGGAGATCCAAGCAGTGCCGTGCCGTGCCAAGCCAAGCAGTGCCAGCCCGTGCCAAGCGGTACCAGCTCACGCCGAGCAGTGCCAGCCCATGCAGTGCCGAGCCAAGCAGTGCCATGCCCGGCCAGGGAGCACCAGGCCGTGCCGTGCCAAGCTGTGCCATGCAGTGCCAAGCCATGTGTGCCAAGCTGAGCTGTGCCATGCACTGGTCAAGCCACACAGTACTATGCAGTGCCAAGCAGTGCCAGCCCGTGCCAAGCGGTACCAGCTCACGCCGAGCAGTGCCAGCCCATGCAGTGCCGAGCCAAGCAGTGCCATGCCCGGCCAGGGAGCACCAGGCCGTGCCGTGCCAAGCTGTGCCATGCAGTGCCAAGCCATGTGTGCCAAGCTGAGCTGTGCCATGCACTGGTCAAGCCACACAGTACTATGCAGTGCCAAGCAGTGCCAAGCCAAGCGGGGCCGTGCAGCGCAGCGCAGCGTTGAGCTGTGCCATGCGGGGCTAAGCCATGTTGTGCTGTGCAGAGCCAAATTCTGCAGTACAGCACCACACGGTGCAGGTCTGAGCTGTGCCGAGCTGTGCCATGTGGCGTGGTGTCCACCTATGCCGAGCTGTGCACCATCATGCTAAGCTGTGCCCGTGGTTGGGAACCATGCTGAGCTGTGCCACGCCATGCCAAAGCAATCCGTGCTGGGCAGTGGCACCGCCATGTGGGAGCTTCTGCTTGGTGGGCACTGGCACCCCATATCAGCCCCATGCTGGGGGGGGCTGCATGGAGACCCCCCTGTTCCTCTCCGGGACAGAGGCTGCCAGAGGGATGCCGGGGCCGAGCGGGGACTGGAGCATCCTCGGGGCACCTTCCCCTGCGAGGTGTTTGCGTGGCAGTTCCTCGGGAGGCTGAGAGCCCGACGGTGGGCACGGAGGCACCACGGAGGCTGGGACAGCAGATGATGACCCCAAGGACAGCAGATGATGACCCCAAGGACGCGGCAGTCGGGGTGTCTTGGGGTCGCGTGGTCTGTAAACACACCTGAGGCTTCCTGGGGG
>NW_009593574.1:0-224 GCF_000690535.1 Cariama cristata
CCCCTGCCCCTGCCGGACTGGCCGTCCCCTCACCGTGATGGTATCCACCAGCTCCAGCTTGCTGAAGGAAAGCATGTGCCACGCGCTGGAGTCCACGCTGGCGGGGCCGCAGACGGTGCAGACGGAGGCCAGAAAACTCAGTTTCTGGGCCTCTTGCTGGCAGCCGGGGAGGGGACAGATGGAAAGAACGCGTCAGGGGGAGAGGCAGCCGGGGGGGCGCAGCA
>NW_009593574.1:248-708 GCF_000690535.1 Cariama cristata
TCTGAGCAGAAAGAGCGGCCGGGAGACAGCGGCGCAGCCTCGTAGAAGTGGCCACAGGTACCTTTGGTCTGCTCCAGAGGAAGCCTTGGATGCCGGCCAGGGTATCCTCTTCCTCCCTGGACACAGCCATGGTGGAGTGGCCTGGATCTGGGGGACAGAGAGCAGGCAGAGCTGGGGGGCAGGCAGGGGGGAAAAACCCGAGCCCTCTGCCCCGCTTCCAGGGATGTCACCAGCCCTGGCTCATGGCTGGGACGCTGGTGGCCCCTGTGCACCCCAGGGCCGAGGGCACGATGCTGGAGGGCAGCACGGGGAGGGGGGTCCCGACGTGCCCGGGTGAGGGACGTGCTGGCACCTGCGGGCAGGGAAGGTCCCAGGGATGGGGTGACGGGGCTGGCTCCCCGACTGCTACGCCGTGGGAGCCCAGATGCCAGCCTGGCTGGGGGATGCCAGCCTGGGAGAG
>NW_009593575.1:0-6996 GCF_000690535.1 Cariama cristata
GTGGCCCCTGGCGGCTCCGCGTGTGCAACCGCCCCTCTCCACGGCCTCGGGAAGTTTTATTTCTCTTCATACCCCGGGCGGGAGCCGCGTAGGCTCGGGCTAGTGCTGGTGTTAAGGTCCCTGTCAGTCTCGGGAGTCTCCGGTTCCTTCTTCGGTAAATGCCGAACGTAGTACGCTACCGCAGTAAATTAATCATGGGGGAGATAGTTCGCTTTTTGCATTAGGAGGAAATGTGAATCATGGCCCTTTAACTTTACAGGTGAAAAATAAAGCACCTGCAGAAGTTCAGATCACAGCAGAACAGCTCTTAAGAGAAGCAAAGGAGAGAGAACTTGAACTTCTTCCACCGCCTCCACAACAGAAGATCACAGATGTTGAAGAGTTAAATGACTATAAACTCCGGAAAAGGAAGGTAAAGGAAAAAAAGCCCTAAAACTCCTAAACTTGATGCTTGTATAAAGCACTAAATTTTTACTATGTTTTAAGTTAAACAAGATGTAGTCTATACTACTTGTGGATTTTCCAGATGAATATCAATTCTTTGAAAAAGATACAACATTTCATAGAAAATGCTGCTGTTGTGCAAAATTTGTAAGGTAAACATTAACGTAAAATTTGGTAGTACACATCTCATTGACCATGTTCAGAACACTGCAAGGGTAGTTACATACGTGGTTTATACGCAGTTTCTTCATCACCACTAGTATGTGGCCAGTCAGCATCACAGAACATTAGCAAGCTTTACATTAATTCTACTGTTTTTTCCACCTCGACTATTTAAAAACACACAGTGTTTGCAAGGGATATTTCTATTCTGTATAATTATGGTATTAGCACGCTTTAGAACATAACTTCCTACACTGATCATGGTTATATTTGATGATTATCTTGAAACTTAACCGTTTGGCATGTGAGACTTCAGGTATAATTTTTAATTCTTTATTTAAAAGAATTACTTTGCTTGTGCAAACTTACCTACAGTTTTGTTCTGTTTTTGTCTTTGGTAACTGCTGTTCTGGATCAGCAAAGCAAGCATGTCTCTAACAGGGAACTTTAAATGTTTTCAGCACTCAGCAATTTTTTTAGATAAAGCTAGGGCTATCATTCCCTGAAGCATATATGCGTATGTTCAGAACTGGTGACTGTTGTAGCACACCACAGCACTCCTGTAACTCAGCCCTGAGTGGGTATTCATTTTCCTCCTTACCATAGTGGCTAAGGCTCTTCATGAAGACTTTGGGCCTTGCTGTGCTGGATGCTGGTGTACCTCACTCGGGCAACACACAGGGTAACTGGAGTCAGATGATCAACACCACAGCACTGCAAAAATAATGTTTGATATTCTCTTTATTTCATCTCTCATATGAATGGCAGTAACAAGCCACCACGTTAACTGTGTTAAAGCATGTTCAGTCACATGTTAAATACCAATGGTATTGATCCTGACAATAGCTGAAGACAAGGCTGAAGCTGCCCTTACCATTGCACTGAGCAGTGAAATTTGTCTAACACATTTGATGCCAGCTTATTAAATCCAGGGAATAAGAATGAGGCATCTTGCTTTAAAGAATTTAGAGCAATGATACATACAGGTCAAAGTGAGTAAAATGCGAGTGCATCCAAGTATATTCAGGGTTGTCTGCAGTGGCCGGATTCCATCTGTCCAGGTAATGTTGCTATTGAAACATTAAGCAAGAGATTAGAAATAAAAGTAAGATTTTAGGGCTGTCAGTTATTATTCCATCAGTATTTCACATATCAGTTTGCAGGAACTTGAGTTTAGTCCTGTTCTGTATAATGATCTACACTTCTAGCTTCTCTGTTATGCATTTTTTAGAAAGCATTGTATTGAGTATGATTTCTTAATACATCTGCATGGGTGCAAGACATTTGGATTTAATTATAATGATAATAATAATATTCCATAAGCCATTTATAACAAGATTTGTCTGCACAGAGGGATTTCTTACTTACAGAAATAATTTTCTCCTCAGACTTTTGAAGATAACATAAGAAAGAACAGGACTGTTATCAGTAACTGGATAAAGTATGCACAATGGGAGGAAAGCCTAAAAGAAATACAGAGGTAATTATGATGCAGCTGCAGACCTCTCATAAACCTTTTATGACACATGTTGACAAACACAATCAGAGTCTTGGAGGCACTTTATAAATGCAGCTTATTTCTCTTTGCTTTCCAGAGCCCGTTCCATTTACGAGCGTGCGTTAGATGTAGACTACAGAAATGTCACACTCTGGCTGAAATATGCAGAAATGGAAATGAAGAACCGCCAGGTTAATCATGCTCGAAACATTTGGGATCGAGCCATTACCACTCTCCCCAGGGTGAACCAGTTCTGGTATGTTTGCAGAGAATGGAGCATTGCTTCTACCCCCAAAGAATACAGATAATTTTCTATTTTGGTATCATGCAAAAGTGCATTGTTTTCTGTTTCTCCTAAGTCTTCAGAGTGGTCTGAAAAAAAGAGGAAGGCTTAAGTTTTGGAAAGGTTTTGTACTTTAAGTGGTATTGGGAGATAAGGATGTTTATGTGTGCCTGGGTGCTGCCCATCGCAGCGGTATCTAGAGGCGTTTCTGAGGTGGAAGTGGGAAATAGGTGAAGAGATCTCAGTAATGCTCTTACTAAACACTCAAAAAAATCTTTGCATCCTTGTGATTTGTGTGTTTACTCTGTGATTGTAAAAAATTGATCTTGTTTTCCAAGGTATAAATATACTTACATGGAAGAGATGTTGGGGAATGTTGCTGGCTCACGTCAGGTATTTGAACGATGGATGGAGTGGCAACCAGAGGAGCAAGCTTGGCATTCCTACATTAACTTTGAGCTGAGATACAAGGAGGTGGACAGGGCGCGTACCATTTATGAGAGATATATCCTTTTTAGTGCATTGCGACACCTACCCTAGTTTAGGCCTGCATTCTTCATTTCTTTCTTATCTATTCTATGTCCAGCTGTGTCCCTGTGCTCCTTTTTACTGTGCTGTGTTGGGAGTAAGCCACCATGCTGAGAGCCAGCAGCAGGTACTAAAAGCATGTTTAGTATATGCTTCCAAATTCAGTTAAGTGAATGTACATCCTGCCACAACAGTGTATATTTAACAGCATTCACACTTCCAGCTTTTTTGCAGTCGTTATTTCTTACAGATTTCTCCTCCTTAAACTTCTCCCTGACCCTTGCCTGATTTTTATCCCTTTTAAAATTTTCTTTAAGTTCTCAGTAAGGCACAAATCCTTTGCATGCTTAGAGCTGTTTTGTGTCTTCTTCCCAGTTGCATTTTTTTGTATTTATCATCCTTGGGAGTTTTTTCATATAGTCCCTGACCTTGTAGTCACTGGGAAGAATGGAATTTGAAATGTCCAATTCAATCACCACTGTTTCTTTAACATAGCTCTACTTGTTATTGTTCATCCTGATGTTAAGAACTGGATCAAGTATGCCCGCTTTGAGGAGAAGCACAGTTATTTTGCTCATGCAAGGAAAGTATACGAGAGGGCAGTGGAGTTCTTTGGAGAAGAGCATATGAATGAGCACTTGTACGTGGCTTTTGCAAAATTTGAGGAGAATCAGAAAGAAGTAAGACCTTCTTGATAATACATCAGACTAAAACTAACTGTTCCCACAAGATTCCTTCTTGAATGTCAAACTCAAGGCCACTTAACATTTACTGCAATACTTGTGTTTCAGCACCTTATGAGATACTGTTATTGTAGTCTGAGTTAAGGAGATGGTTCTTCTGCTTAGCTTCCATTTGCCTTTTGGTGGCGTCAAGGAAATATATTCTAAGAAAGGTGGGAACCAAATCTGCCAAGCCTGAGAATAGTGGCATCAGATCAAACCCATATCCTCAGATGTGTAAGTTTGAGAGGTTGTAGGCCTGCATGATAAAAAACTGAGTTAGCCATGTTTTTCCCAGACAGTATCTTAGAAGTGCCCAGGAATTGAAAATGTCATGTGAACTCAAACCCACAACCTCTTAAAAATAATATTCCAAACCTGTACGTGAATAAGAGATGGTGCATTTTGGTATTTACAGATTTCCCCCCTCCCTGAAGTTTACTCTTCTGGGAGATCTGTGTTAGTCTTGTCCTAAAACAGTAATTTACATTGAGGTATTCTATGATTCTGTATTCTATTAAATATGGCCAAAAGCTCATTGAGAAATTGTGGGGGAGGACAGAAGCTGCTTTGTAAATATTACTCAAATGATATTTAATATTTTCAGTTTGAAAGAGTAAGGGTCATCTACAAGTACGCCTTGGATAGAATTCCAAAACAGGAGGCCCAAAATCTCTTCAAGAATTACACCATCTTTGAGAAGAAGTTTGGAGACAGAAGGGGAATTGAAGACATCATTGTCAGCAAGAGGAGATTCCAGTATGAAGAGGAAGTGAAGGTATGTATTACAGCTATCCTCTGGGCTCATCATAGATCCAGCTGCTGCTTAAAGACACATGAGTGTCTCATGATATGAAGGCTGACGAGTTTTATGTTACCCTTGATACTCGGTCCAAGAAAATAGCAAGCGAATGCTGTTGTTTTGGAGGCAGAATTCCATCCATGGGGGAGAGGATGATACTTGCATTCACTGCTTTTGATTCTGCATTGTAGTGTAGATTGTGGAGCCAAAGTTTTTGATTGAACTCAGAGCTCGGTACCCTTCCCAGTCATCTTGGGGGATAATGCGGTTTAGCTTGTAACTTATTCTTCTATTATGCAGTAACTGTTACAGGACACCTCACCTGTGTGTAAATACATTTTTGTGAGAAAACAGGTGTGCCTCACTATCATCATTTCCTCTTCCCTTCTCACAGTGCAGCTTGTTTGCCTTTAAAGAATGTTTGTCAGTAAAAAAGAAATAAATGCACTTTAACCCAAAAGCTCTAGCTTAAGCATACCTGAGACTAACAGTTTTCATTAATATTCCGATGATCTATTGTAAAGGAGAAATTCTGAATAAAAACTGTAAGTAAAGGAACAGGGTCTGTTGTTTGTAGTTACTGAAGTTGCTTTCCCATTTCCCTGCTCCCATCTTTCTGGAAGGCAAATCCACATAATTATGATGCATGGTTTGACTACCTGAGGTTAGTTGAAAGTGATGCAGATGCTGAGACTGTCCGAGAAGTGTATGAAAGAGCCATCGCCAATGTTCCCCCAATTCAAGAGAAAAGACACTGGAAAAGATACATCTATCTTTGGATTAACTATGCATTATATGAAGAGCTGGAGGCAAAGGCAAGTAATAAGAACTCAGTTTGTTTACTTTTCTTCCCAAGTATTTTCTTTATATTAAATAACTACAGATACTTTAATAAAAATTAGCTGCAGGGTTTGCTATTTAAGTATGGGGGTTTTTTTCCCCTCCCATGCATAGGGGTAAAATATTTCAGTTTCACCCCAATTCATCAGAAATATGCTGATAATAAAAGCAGAAGTAGATCTTTCTAGCCCTGTGTGAATTGCCTGTTCCAGGCACCTGAACCTGTTAAATAGTTTTATATTTAACAGAACTACTTGTGAAGTTGTTCTGTGAAGCAGTCAAATTCTTGCTATAGCCTTGAGGCTGTGTAAGTATTTCTTCTGTTATCAGTCATGTAATATTGTAGCTGCTCTTTATTTCATAAAATTGTAGTGTAGTATACATATTCGGTGTCTGTTAAAGGAAAAAAGATTTGATTTTCTCCAAATGGGGGTACTCCTGGTTTTATTGTCTTAATTCTTAATGTTGAATCTTGTTTTGAAAAGGTGACTTACTGATTTTCAGAAGTTACCATCTTTGAATTGTGCATACTAAATAGATAAGTACATTTCTATCTTAAGTATACATGATTCTAAACAACTTAAAAATACTGTTCTGCAATTTTGCAATCATTGCACAATTCAAAATACAATGTAATCTTAGCAGTGAACAAAGTATTTAATTTTGCCTGTTCTTGCAGGATGCAGAGCGAACCAGACAGGTGTATCAGGCATGTGTCGAGCTCATTCCCCACAAGAAGGTATGGCTCCTCCAGCAGTTTGTATTGAGTCTTGGATTAAAAATGCAAAGATAAGCTCCTTTGATTTTTCTTTCCCCCTAAGGTTCAGGGGCGTAAGCAGCTCCAAATGGCTGCTAGCCCATTCATGAAGATTCTGCTCAGGACTTTAAATATCCCTTTCAGTTTCTTATAATGCCCATCTTCCAAAGCTGATGGCTTGGTTTGGTTTTTTTTTGAAGCTAAGGTGTTAGATGGCTGTAATCTGCATCATCACTGGGAAATAGCAAGCCACACACTGATGTCAGATTTCCTCATACAGATGAGATGCAAGGGTTTCTCCAGTATTTTCAAAATACTAAATATGCTCTAAGAAGCTGAAATAACACATAGTCAGAGGATAGTCCGGTACTGTTAAGCAGCAGGGAATGACTCTTACCTATTCCTTACTTGTTTTTTTCCTCAGGTGGCTCCTTTTATAGCTGCTCTCAGCCTAGTTGCTTATAGCCTCTGCAAAATACTTACTGCTCTGTTTTGTTACTGCTTTTTATAGCAACTGTTCCTAATTGTCTGCATGGTCCCAGCTGAGGGAGTTGCATTTGATAACCCATCTTTCAAGTGTGTACTCCCCATTACAATTGGTCTTCAGGAAGCATTTTTTGTGGGTTCTTTGCTGGTGAGCTTTAACTAAAATATCAGCATGGGCAAACCCTTAAGATAATTAATCAGCATTGACTTGGAATGTCGTCAAATCTTAGTTAGTGTACTTCCTTTTCTACTTTGTTATTCATCATGTCATCTGAGTATCAGCTGTGTAGATTAGGATTAATCTGTAATTATTAAGAGTTGATTGGCTGTTAATTGATTCAGTGATGGCTGATATTTTACCAATCAATTGATTGGTTAATGAACACTCCTAGCCATTTTTGCCTTCATCCATGGTGGAGTATATTGTCCTGTTCTAGAGAGGTGGTTTTATGAACTTTCAACTTTTCAGCAGGG
>NW_009593575.1:7027-11203 GCF_000690535.1 Cariama cristata
AGGAAAACACTGAGGTCAAATGTAATTAATTTTGGTAGCAGTAACATCTTGTGTAGGCAGAGTGATTATTTTTTTAAAGAACACATGCAGTATTATTTGCTAAACTTCCAGCCTAAGCACCATATTGTTCTTTTTCTTTCAGTTTACATTTGCTAAAATATGGCTGCTGTATGCACAATTTGAAATACGCCAGAAAAATCTTCCACTTGCCAGAAGAGCTTTGGTAAGCTTTTGTTAATTCCATAATTGACTTTACTAGCTAATAGTAACAAGGGGATGGTATTAAAAGATCTTAAATTGTCCTTTATAAATTGCTGTTTTAATCCACTTAAATAAAGCATCTGAGAAGTCTGCAGGGACCAGTATTTACTGTCATGTATGATTTAAAAAGAAGCATAGCTTGATACGACACATTAGCCACGGGCAGAAATGAATCGAGCTTTCTTGTTGCAGCTGAGAAAACACACATCTGAATGCACAAGTACCCAAACCAGCTTAGTGCGCTTGGAAATTTTTAACTGCTGTGCATTTGTTTAAATGATACTTATACTGACAATAGCGTTTTAAAAGCATTTTAAATAACGAGGAGTTTTTGATTCTCAGAAATTAAGACCTGCTGAATAGAGTGTTTGAGTCCCAGGTTGTTGACAGAAGCAGTCGTGGGAACTTCGGACAGGCTCAAGAGCTTCTGCGCGAATTCACTATGTGAATGTTGGCATGTTGGAGAACAGTGGAGTACATTTTGGCAGCAAAACCTTCTGAAATGAAAAACTTTCTTTCCCTTCAGTTCAGATATTCTAAATAAGCTCAGTGATAGCCTTGGAAATTTTGAGAGAAAGCTAATGTTGGTAACAGCTGAGATAGTTTGACTTCAAAGAGGAAACTGATGGGGTTTCCACCAAACTCATGGCACAGCAGTGATAAGAGCATAAAAGTGAATAGCCTTCTGTAGCTGACACTGGACCAAGTCTGCTCTCAACATGCTAGTAAAGCTTTGTCTCTTCAGCCAGACTCCTGTCTGTGACCAGAAAAAATGAAGTGGAGGGGTTAAGTCCCCTGTGAGGCTGTTATTGTCTCCCTGCAGGAGAAGACAACCATCTGTCCTGAAGCATGCCGCTGTTCTAGCTTGGCTTAAGATACCACCGCTCAACGTTACCGTTGTCACCAGTCAGCACCCTGCTTCTGGCTGCCTTTTTTTTAGGGGTAAATGTTATGGTAGGTTCTGGAAAGGGTGCTTTGGCCCATCTAGAAAAACAAAGTTTCCTCAGTTTCTTTTAGGCTTCTCTTTTGTTGGTCTTTTTCCGTGTTGTTGCTGAATTTCTTTGACAGACTTTTTTTTAGTAGGTCACCATTTTCTTATTTTGGAAACCAGATTTTGCTGCTGCAGCCATAATACTTTTTTAGACTGGACCCAGATTTGGCAAGCAGTTTCTTTCTTTTGCAATGAGTTGACTTGGAACTGCCTCTTTGGCAAGAAGCCTTGCTCCTGTCCTGAGGTGAGGGTCCTGTGCTGTCACCATACAGAAGAGAAGGTCCAGCTCCTGATGCTGAAGCTCTTGTCAGCATGCAGACAGCACCTTGCTCTGCCTTATTTTCACTGGCTGCAGATGGTGTGTGGATTCTTTGGTTTCCCAGGATCTGAGAGATGCTGGGACTTGGCGACAGGGCATCAGCTGAAGCCTGTGCTGCTTAAGAAAATAGTAATGGGAGGTGTGTGGGGAAGAACTGAGCACACTTTTGAAACAGAAAAGGCATTTGTAGAGCTGGAGGGCCATAATGGTGACCAAATTGATATTCCCAAGTGGTGGTTTCCTCCATTTTTAGTAAGTACCAAGATAATCAATGTGTAGGAAAGTTGTGCAGGAGAATTGTAGTAGGAGAATTTGATCTCAAATGACTTAATTCACATTAGCTTGAGGGAGCAGAGGCTGCAGTGCTTAATAAATAAGAGTTGCCTACAGAAGTGACTCAAAGAGTGAAGCTCACGATCTACCTGACTCGGATATGCCCATTCTTAAGTCTTGCTTTAAAAGATTTTCAAATTAAGAATCAGAAACTGCTTTCTCACAGCTTGGCACTGCGGCTTAAGGACAGACAGTTTTCTTCAGATGCTGAAGCATATCAAAAAGGAAGTATATTTTTAAAAACATTATTCTCCGTCTGTCCGTTACCGCAAGTCAACAGGCAGGGAGCATGGACAGCTCTCTCTGTGATGATGAATAGCAGTAGAGGAGACAGTTTCTCTTGATATAATTTGTTTTATAAGATACTTGGGAAATGCTTACCTGGAAGACTGGTACAGACTGTTGCTATGCGTTCTTCAGCTTTTGATGCAAGATGAAGTGTTCATTTGATGAGCCAGGGTGAGTTTCTACTAATACTTTGTGGGGAATCCATCTTGTGTAAAAGTGTAACAAGTTAGGAGGTTTTCTGCTTTCAGAGTTTTTGTTGATGTTTATGGATACACACTCACTTTGCAAACATTGGTTGAATTTCATGCTGGCCCTGACCAGAGTCTTAAAAAACAAACTCTGCTCAAAAATGAATTCTAGTTCAAATAGTGGAGAGTAAACGGATGTTTAGAAAACAGAATGTTTTGGGTTTTTTCCTGGCAAGATCTTTAAGTGGTTTTTGGGTTTCTTTGCTTAACAGGGGACATCCATAGGTAAATGTCCAAAAAACAAACTCTTTAAAGGTTATATTGAATTGGAGCTACAATTGCGAGAATTTGATCGTTGCCGAAAGCTGTATGAAAAATTCCTGGAGTTTGCACCGGAAAACTGCACATCATGGATTAAATTTGCTGAACTAGAGACCATTCTTGGCGATATTGATAGAGCCCGTGCAATATATGAGCTGGCTATTGGCCAGCCCCGGCTAGACATGCCAGAGGTAAGGGGGGAGATGAACTTTACAGTTGGCACAATTGTAAGGTATTTATTACACACTATGGCTAATTAAAATGTAAATAATCTGCTAGTTTGAACAGAACTGCTTACCATAGTGGCTATGCCTGTTAATTTAGCATCTGTTTCTTAGCAGGGTATGCAGGGCTATAAAACCTGTGATAAAACATGACGGGAGAAGCATGCTTACAGGAGGAAGCTAAATGGATTGTGTGCACAAGATTTGATACTGCTTAGTTGTAATCCCAGCTTGTACAGTCAATAAATACTCAGATCTCTGAAACTTTTCAGAGAAATTTCACATTTATCCACGCTCCTCCTCCTCTTTCCCCTCGTCCCCTCCCTGTTACCTCAGTGTTCTATGAACATAATGAGAGACATCTCTTTTGCAGGTTCTTTGGAAATCCTACATTGACTTTGAAATTGAGCAAGAAGAGTATGAGAAAACAAGAAATCTTTACCGCAGATTACTGCAGCGGACACAGCATGTTAAGGTATGAACACAGAATTCAGTCTCTGTCCTGGTTTTGGTGGGACAGAGTTAATTTTCTGCTTAGTAGCTAGTACAGTGCTGTGTTTTGGATTTAGTATGAGATTAATGTTGATAACACAGTGATGTTTTAGTTGTTGCTAAGTAGTGCTTATCCTAAGTTAAGCATTTTTCAGTCTCCCATGCTTTGCCAAGCAAGGAGGTGCACAAGAAGCTGGGAGGGAGCACGGCCAGGACAGCTGACCCCAACCAGCCAAAGGGATATTCCATACCATGGAACGTCATGCCCAGTATAGAAACTGGGGGAGTGGGCTGGGAGGGGCGGATCGCTGCTTGGGGATTGATCAGTGGCTGGTGAGCAATTGCATTGTGCATCACTTGTCTTTTCTTGATTTTTATTCTTTTGTTATATTCCTTTTCATTACAATAATTATTACTACATTTTATTCTTATTGTTAGTATTATATTTTAGTTTACTTAAGTTATTAAACTGTTCTTATCTCAAGCCATGAGTTTTACTTTTTTCCCAATTCTCCTCCCTGTCTCACTGGGAGGGGGAAGGAGTGAGTGACCGGCTGCGTGGTGCTCAGTTGCTGGCTGGGGTTAAACCATGGCAGTCTTGAATCTGGGCTGTGGTGGATGAAAACCGTTGACTGCTTTGATTGTGTGGCTTTTTCAAATCAACAGTGCACCTAAGTTCAGTACGGTGTCTATGCCATGAAAAGGGGAAAGAAATTTCTAAATTACATACATCAACAGGCATATCTTACATGAAAGAAG
>NW_009593575.1:11238-24784 GCF_000690535.1 Cariama cristata
GAATTTTAGTTGCAAAAACATGGCAAGCTAAAAATAGTTGTGATTTTTTTCAAATGTAGTTTGGTGCTGTCATTTGACTAAATTCAGACGGATTTATCATGACCCAAAAGAACTGCAAGAAATTTGTCAACGTGTCTTACGTGAATATTGTGTTTTGCCAAAATGAGGCAAATCTCGCACTTCTGAAACATCCATGAATTTTCTAGGCATCTGCTTATGAAAAAGTACTTTAGATTTGCATTGACATTTGCTTTTTTGGCTGCTTTGTATTTTTTTTAAATGATCACTTAGCTATCAGACTTCAGAACGGAGGTTTCAGCTTGGTTTTGATTTGCTTTCACCACAGGTATGGATTAGCTTTGCACAGTTTGAGCTATCTGCAGGAAGGGAAGAGAGTTTGTCAAGATGCCGGCAGATTTATGAAGAAGCTAACAAGGCAATGCGAAACTGTGAGGAAAAAGAGGAAAGGGTCATGCTTCTGGAATCCTGGAGAAACTTTGAAGAGGAGTTTGGAACCGATACCACTAAAGAGAGGATAGATAAACTTATGCCTGAAAAAATAAAGAAAAGGAGAAAACTGCAGGCTGAAGATGGGGTAAGAGGAAAAGTTATGCAGGTAGTCACTTTGAATCCGTGGTGGCTTTATGCTGGGGTCTGGTACACAAAACAAAGTTGGCTATGAGGAATGCTCTGACTGCAAACCAATTTTTCTGCAGTAATTGAAAAACAGTATTGGCCTGAAACACGTGCTGCTGAGCTCCTTCAGCAGGCTAGGCGGGCAGTTGATTCAGAGTGAAATACTCATACCAAATGCCCAAGCTACCTTTACTTTAAACTCCTACCATAGACAAACCAGAACAGCTTTAGGTAGTACTATGCAGATAGTGTTTGTTTCTTAACTTTGAGAAACTTTGGCCAGGCTTTTCATCAAATCTGCCTGCTCATTATGCACAGCAGGAGTAGTACTGCCTTACACCCCTTCAGCTCACTGGTTTCCGCTGCTATGGACGGCCTAACAAACGTTGCTTTTAATTTTATCTCACTATTACACTTATTAGAAGCACCTTCTAATAGCTAATATTAACATGCAAATTAAACTTACTTTGTGTTTTGTTTTGTTTTTTTTTTACCCCTAGTCTGATGCTGGCTGGGAGGAATACTATGATTATATTTTCCCAGAAGATACTGCCAACCAGCCTAATCTCAAACTACTCGCTATGGCTAAACTCTGGAAGAAACAGCAACAGGAGAGCGAAGCTGCAGAGATGGATCCAGACAAAGACATTGATGAAAGCCAGTCTTAATACTTTGCCTTTCCCTGCCCCTTTTCTTGGGTATTGTACAGTATTTTCATTGGTGATAAATAAATGTATTTGAAGAGTTTTACTATTACTGACTTGAGATTTTTTTTGTTTGGAAAAAAAGCACTTTTTTGTTTGGAAAAAGGATATTAATGTCCCAAGACAACAGGGCTACTTTCTTTAATGACAGAGATGTCTCTAACCATTCCTGATTGATTTTTTTTTTTTTTTTTTCCCAGTAATTCTGTAAAATATGTATTGACCATGAGGATAGTTGAAAACTAAATCCTATTGACTGCAACCTGTTCAACTTCCTATCAAAGTAAGCTTTTATCCCAGAAAACTGTTTAGGAGGGAGAATAATAGAAGTCAAATATACTGAAACTAGCCTGTAGAGGACAAATCTGTAGAAATTAGTTCCATACAGTCTGTGTTTTAGTATTTTAATGTCTTGGCAGCATATTTTGTAGTAAATAATCTACTGGGAAGTAAAGTAGAGGCAGTGTAAGTAGGCTTCTCAATGGTTTTTGTGTTTCATGGGGAAAAAACATTGAGCGTAAGCTTTCTCATCCCTAAATTCTTGCGGGAAAGAAGCCTTTCTGTCTGCTTGCGTGGGCTGGTTCCTCGGTCTGGGGGAAGTCGGGCAGCCTGCCATTGCGGTGGAGAGGGCAGGGATCGCTGCCCCAGGGCTCAGTCCTGTGGCTGGAGGCCTCACGCACCATGAATAACAATGATTTAAAAAACCAGAAAGTGAAAGTGTGCCACAATAACCACCAGAGCTATGAGTCAGGCCTTAAACAAAGCTGCCGTTGACTGAAGACTGGGCAATTACCACTGCTCTGGCCACATCTGGCCTGTCCAGCTGTGGTCAGAGCAGCTGCTCAGCCCTGGGGCCATCCATCACACTGGCCAGGCCTGCCTGCAGCTGGAAACATTTCCTTCCCTGTGCTCCATGTGGCCAGAAACTAGATCCTGAGTCCTTCACCAGATGCATCACCGTCATCATCCTCCCTGGGCTGATGCTTTTGAGCTTCTTCCATTTTCTGGTGTGGGGAAGGGTGACCGTGCAGGGGCTGCACCATGACACTGCTGGGGGAGGCCTGGAAAGGTCAAAGGGGACTTTGTGGCCCTGGGGGGGTGGTCAAGGACATGGAGGGGTCCAGATGGTTTTCATCTTGATCCTGCCAGTGATGGAAAAGGGGCTTGAGAAGGAGTGGAGGGAGTTGCAGGTCAGAGTCTGCTTGTGCAGCTGGCAGCAAGGAGAGGGTTTGGGGTTTTACCACCAGGGACCTCTTGGGTGGGAGAGGTGGGATCCGCCTGGCCAAGGAGGGGGAAAGGGAGCTGGCCAAGGGGCTGGCTGATCTGGGGAGAAGGCTTTGGACTGGGAATGAGGGAGGGAGTAGTGTGCTGGGTTGGCAGGACAGGGCATGGGATGCTGCAGATAAGGGACCTCATGGTCAGGAGGATGCTACACTGAGGGTATGTCTGCAAGTGGGGGGAATGCTTAGAGGGCAGAGTTGTGGGGAAACTCTTGCTCTTTTTCTTGGGAAATGTGGGGGAGTGAGTGCCTGTCTGGAGTGCCTGGGACCAGTCCTGCTTGTGCAATGCTCTGCTCGATCTGACAAATCCTTCCTGCCCTGTTTTGTCCCATGTTTGTTCATCTTGTTAACTTGACTGGCTGACTGGCAAGAAAAAATTACTTCACTGGTTGGGACTGTCCTTGATCACCCGCTAACCATTGTTAGATTCTGAGTTAAAAACCCAGATGTTTGCATTGTTGAGCCAACTATGTAAGTTTATACCTTCTATTTTAAAACTTGATTATTGTGGGTTTTTTTTCCTAACGGTAGTGCAACTGGTGGCTGTAATACATGTACCTATTACTCTTCCTCAATTCTCTTAAAATCCTGCATGGTAAAGCAATACTGTTTCATCATGACAACTGAGAGGAGAATATTGACAGGATAAAAATCTAGTTTATTTAAGTTTATAGTGGTCTTTCTGCTTTCTGGGCTTTAATTTTGCCAGCGTCTTAATCGTTTGGGGAGGGGGGTTTGTGGTCGGGGTCGGTTTTGGGTTTTTTTTTGTAATGGGAGGCCACAGTTGTGGTCCCAGTGCATCCCAGCAAGGGTGTCCTGAGCTCCCTCCCTGCCGGGCACCAGCCAAGCTGCTCCTGCCCATCCTTCTGTCTTTGTCCGTGTGGAGACTGGGGAACGCGGGGATTTTGTGCATCCCGGGACCTCTGCAGATGTTGGAGCATCCCACAAACTGCATTTGTGGTCTAATGGGAGCAGCTGAAGAGGTATCTCTTCCGCAGCAGTTTTTCTTTGAATTGCGAATTGCTGCACGCCAGCAGAAAACTGAAGGCGGGTACATTAAAAGGGAGACCAGAGGAGAGAGGGTCCACAGGGCAGTGGCGACAAAAGTGGAATACAGCAGTGCTCTAGTGAAAGCAGATTTGTCTTGAGCTGTCTTTGCCGAAAGTTGGGGTGATGTTTGCTTTGGTCTTAAAGACAAGAGTAGAAGTTGAGTGAAGAACATCCGATGAAAGTGGGAGCGAGCTGATCCTCACGCTCATGTAACTGATAAAGCATTGGGTATTTCTAATCATTTAGGCTTGTATGCCATTTCCCTTTTCTGCTCAATGCCTGAAAAGGTCCTGGAAGAACACTGGTTAAGTAGACAGAAGAAGACAGGTTAAGTAGAAATTTTCTTCTGTTGGAGAAGGCATCAGGGAAAAGCAGTAGAGAAGAAGGGCTGGGGGATGAGTGTTACGAGATTGGTTTTAGCACAGGAATCTTAACTGGTCTTCCTGGGGATTCCTGTCTTTCTCCTGGCTTTCCAAGGTTAAAGAAATGTTTCCATGAAGCACAGGACCAGGGTCTGCTGGCACCCGCTGCGTGGCACAAGTCCCTGTTTATGGTCATCGGCTCCATCTCTCTAGCGTAGATTTTGCCAAAATAGCAAGACCCATCTGAGTCCTCTCCCTGCTACCCATCCCTGTGTTTGCCTTGGAATGGCAACCCTTCGACATCTCCATCTTCTCGCTCTGGGGTTTCCAGGGCTATTCTACATTTAGCTGCTCTGAATTTGGATCTTTAAGATCTGGTTTTGTCTGTTTAAACCCTGAAACACCTGCAACGACTGACACGCTGAACACTAAATCTGTAAAACTGTTCCACCCTTCAGAGCACTGGTGAGATGTACAGGTTTAATTGATTTCTCAGCTCACAGCCATGTTTCCACCTCATTTCTCTCCCTCCTCCTCCCCCCATTACAAGCTTATCTTGGAAAAGGCAAACAGGAGGTTTTTATTCCATAACAAGCTAACCAAAATTTATCTGCTACTGTAACTTTTGTACAGCCAAATGCTGCCACGGACAAAGCATGTGCTTCTGTCTCTGACGCTGTGCACAAACACAGGGATGACTGGGTGTGTGTCTAACTTCTCGCAAGTTTTATTAGACATTGCTCTAAGATGTTTTCTATGCGTAAACTCTGTTTGTACAAACGGCTTGGTTACAGCAGGTTTTGACATCTCCGGAGGTTTGATTACATCTAAGGTGGTGGAAGAATGCAAAACGTGTAGGCTGCTGTGCCAAGCTCGCGGTATCACACACGTACGGCCGCAGCAGGCTGCCCGTGGCACCGGCGTTTGCCATTTTAGGCTTTTTCCCGTTAAAGTCTCCTGAAGCTTCAGGAAGGGTTCTTGTGGGTTTTGTCCTTGAGGGTCTGACATGGCACTGGTCCTACTGGGAGATGTGGCTGCAGTGGTGGTGGCCCCGTGCTTGTGGGTCCGTAACCACCCCGGCAGAGCTCCGCGTGAGTCCTCTCAGTGGTGATGGAAATGCCTCGAGCTGGGATGTGCTGGCGTTTCCCACCACCCAGCCGGCACCCCTGGTCTCCCTCCTGGCAGTCACATGTAGGAATGAGAGGTGAGAGCCCCCGGGAGGGGAAAGGGGTTTTCTTACTTCTGGAGTGGTAAATGAACACAGATTTCTGTCCTCTTTTCCCTTGGAAAACGTGAGGCACCTGTGAAGCAGATGCTTGGTGCCAGGGATCCTATGCTCTCCAAGAGTACTTGGCCAGGCTTACCCTTCTGTTACACAAAACTTGAGCGTTTTTTTCACAATTTCAGTATTAATTTTTTGCATACTTCAAAAGTGGGGATGCGAAGCTTAATAAAGCTCGGTTTTCCAGGTATCTACAGTAATAGTTCTTTCTCCCCTCAGACTTTTCATTGCTGAAGTGGGATTGAACGCGGTCTGCCAGCATCTTTGCAGGCCTCAAAGTAGATCCCAGTTTAAGGAGTAGGAAATGGCATCTGGCAGGAATCTCCGTAAGAGAACCCAACTGAGAAAGAGCCCATCCATGTGGGAGAGTGAGATGGCAAAAGGAGCTCTTGTTATGGCTACGCCTTCAATATTGCTGGCTGGACATGGAGCAAGACAGAACCATGGGCACCGATAACTTGCTTTTACAGTGAGCAAGCCAAGGAAGATGCCTGGGTTTCCAGCAAGCATTGGATCGAGTTCGTTAGCAGCAGTTCCAAATCATGAACTCCTTCCCTTTGTACCCAATTGACTGCTCGGGGGTGGCAGGGGGACAGGCAGGAAGGCTGCCGAGATGTGGCAGCTTTCAGGACATGACTTCCCTGTATCTTTTGAAGTCCTATGTACGATGTGGATTGCTTGCATGGCCTGGCTCCCCTTCCTGACTTTCTGGACTTTTGACAGAGGCTAGAAGCTGTGCTTGACCCAAATCAGGGGGGTTTTGCCCGGTTTCACCCCCTCAGGGCTGTGAGCAGCAACGCCGGGTACCAAGGAGGCAGCTGGGTTTTTTGCTTTGATGCAGAAGCCAATGACCATCTGCAGGTCTGTGAAGGTGGTGTTCATCAGCTGATGATGCTGTGCTCTAAATGAAAAGATTACGGTAGCCCCAGCCATCCTAAAATGTATCACAGGAGGGAGTATGAGGCTTTCAAAGGCGGGAAGGTTCTGAGTGGAGGTTCCAGCCTGAGACAACACGGTGGGTTTCGAGACTGCAGAGTTCCTGCGCCTTTACGTCTTGCCGTGCCATGGAAAAGCAAAAATTGCAGCACTCCTGTATTTAAGAGGAACTATTTTGTTTTATCACTGCACGTATGTATAAGATATTTTGATATATTTAAACAAAACTTGTCTGCTAGCTATGAGGAGGAATGCAAAAATTCACACACTTGTTGAGCCATCAAGATTTGTGGACGAAGTATATGGATGATGCAGTGGTTGGTTTTGTTCAAGGCCCTTTGTTTCAATCTGTCCAGCTGATATATTGTTATGTCTCTTAATTCCACCCTGTTAAACTGAAGTCCTTCAAGTTCTGTTGGCATCTTGATAAACCATGGCCCAGTAATAGCAATTAACAGTTGGCAAGGGTTATTACTTCTTGTCACACATAAACAGTTACGTGCAAGGAAAGAAGCTGGCTGTACCTGTTTAACTAGGCATGTGTTCAGTTAACTTAAGGAGAGATAACCAACGTCTCAGCTGCATCAAATGAAACATAATTTAGATGGGACTGATACAGTTTCCTAAATTCCAGTGGATGTTGACTCCAAAAGTGGAAAACCTGACTTGCGTGTATGATTTAAACTTTGTTTTGTGAAGTTCGTGGTTTTTTTTTTTCCTCTCTAACAAGAGTAGGTGGTTGATTTGGGGCAGAATATTAAAAACTACAAATCTTTGAGTTAAACTCCTACCAAAAAAGGAGCACAGCTGACTTGTGCTGTGGTGACTGGCAAGGGGGTAAGTCTGGGATCTCGGTCAGGGCAGTAACTGGGAAGATCTTTGTGGGGCCCAGTGCCCCTCGGCGTGGGGAATCTCTTCTGGAGAGACACAGCAAGCTCAGGGCTGTCCGATACTCAGCTGGTGTATTGAGGGAAGGCATTTCTTGTCAATTAGTGATGCTGCTCCTTCTTATGGATTGTAAATATTCTTTTTTAAAGTTGTTATTTAATTTAAAATTTTTTTTAGCAGCATAAAAGTCAGCTTTGCCAGCCAGTGCTGCTCGCAGCAGTGTTCATGCTGACTGCTGTGGCTGCTGCTGTGTTTTACCCCTGTCCTGGACTTCCTGACTTCTGTAGGTTTTTTAAGACACAGTGACCAAAAGCAAACATGCTGTTCCAGGTTGTACCTACGCTTGGCAAGGGCTTTTTAGTTCTCCCCCTTGCCTCCCCAACAAAATACCTCTGACCCCGGGCAGACTGCTCGGCACTTTGCTGTGCTCCGAAGGACAAGGCTGAAACGAAAATGTTAACGTACATGTCAGAAAGTGATATTGAATTAAATTAGAGTGCACATCAAGAAACTGAGGGCTTGGTTCTGATCAGGGCTATAATGTCATCTGTCTTCTCCCTGCTGGAGAACTATGCTGTCAGCAGCGTTGATTCGTGTTCTTCTGGAGCATCTCTGTCTCCTGCAATGCTCCTGAGCCCCTGCACAGAGACGCTTCCCCCGCACGTATAAAACTGTCCCCTTTGCAGGGAGATGTAGCCACGACTGTGTCCGTGGGGCTCTTGGGGATGTTCAGGTCTGACTGGAAGAGGACACGCTTTGGCAGATGCCTTCAGGTCAGCTTCACAGTGCTTCAGGTGCCCTTTACTTCTGTCCTGTGTTTGCCCAGCAAAGTTTTAAACAGTCCTTAATGCTGCAGTACGTGACAGTGGTTTGATTTCTTTTCCTTTGTCTTCCTCAGGGACGGAAGTCAAGGAAACCTCTCAGTTTTACATACCTGAATTTTGGGCAGGTTTCTGTTGATACCCGATTATTCCCATGACATCTCAAAGTGGTTTTCCTGTCACTGATGGGCAATACTCTCCCATGCGTGTCAAAGACCATTTAAAAATGTATTCTTGGTTATTATTTTCTAACTTTAGTTTTAACTTTTGCAGACCTGCTAGGGTACAATTTGGTGATACCAAATCCTTAAGAGTCTGAAGGACTGTCTGCTGAAAAATAGCTAAGTGGCGCATTGAAGAGTTACCCCAAGCCCAATTACAATTTTATTAAGCAATATTTCATAGCGGTGTTCTGGATATCAAGTAGGAGTAAACCATCGCTAGCTTGTCAGAACAGATGCATAAGTGATGTTTATGGGGATATGACACATCCAATCTCTAGAAAACAGATTGACAGAGAAAAGCTTTTCATTCAAATTCTGGAATTTTATGATAAAATTGGCTTATGCTTTCCCATGCCATACTAAGCACAGCTAAAACCCACATCAGCAAATGTGCTACAGAAGGTGACTTGGTAGGAACAAGTTTATAAAAGTCCATGTTCTTTTAAAAATAATTTAAAACATTTTTTTTTTTTTTAAACTAATGCAAATGTATTTTTCTGTCAGCTCTGCAGACAATCAAGGACCCAAAGTGGCTAGCTATTCTGTTGCTGAAGCAAAATTTTGGACAGAATCCCTCTCGGGGTGGGTTTTTTTCCTCAGTTCTGTCAGTATTTTGAAAAAAAACCCAAAGTCTCTGAGCTGAGCTGCCGCAGCGGGCAGATTTTTACCCCAGTCTGCAGCTTGTGCATGGATTCTCTGATGTCTAATAAGGAACAAATTCCCCTAGTATCTTTCCTTTGGAGAAGGGTATCTCTCTTCTCCTTGTTCTCCTGGCAAGTTGGGAACCGAGCATCCCTGGTAGTGTTTTCTTCAGTTGGAAGTGACCAGTAGTAAATTGGTGGGGGAACGGAGGGATGCAGAAGCGCATCAGCTGCGTAAGCTCTGCTTCTTGAGCAGCCTGGGCTAAAAATACGTGATTGTTTCTCTCGAAGGCAAAGGCAGCGCTTTTGAAAGCAGGTCCGTGTGTTTAACTCTGATGTGGGAAGTACATGAAGGGGGAAGGCGAGTCGTACAAGATCTATGGCTTTTTAAGCAGAGGTGGAATGGTTGGTATCTCATATGGACGGGCTCCTCTCTGGGCAAATGGTGACGCGCTGTTGTGGTGCTGGCAGGAGGAGGTGCAGGGACAGGCAGAGATCAAGTCATTTCGGAGGTTTTTAGCATCACCTTAATTTGGCTCTGTAATCACCCTTCTGGGGCACTGATGTGGGGCACTGTGCAAGCTGGTGCTCTCAGCGCCTCATCTTTGCATCGTGGCGCTGGGGGCACCAGGACCTGCAAAGGTACCAGCGCTTGGCTGCTCCTTTTCCTCCTCCTCCTCCTCCTCCTTTGCAAAGGAAGGGACCTGCTGGGAAGCCCCATGGGAGGTTCTACGTGAAACCCATCCTCGGAGAAGCCAAGGCAGTCGATCCTATATCGAGCTGTGCCTCTGGCTCAAGCTGTGCCTCTCCCAAACATGCAGCCTGTGCTGGCTGAATTTTATTTGGGGGTGCCAAGCTGGCTAGCTTACTTTCTAAACTTCTTCTTTTCCTGGTTCTGCCAACATCACCACAAAGTCACACCTTGCTTGCAGGGCAAGACATTGGGCAGGGAGTGGTTTAAGCGTGTTTGAGCGAAGCAATGGACTGGGTAACACTGGAGCAGCAGGTGGAGATTTAGGAAGGGGGTTGTAAAACTTGCTGAGTTCCTGATGCTTTCTGAGGGTGTATCGGCCACAAGCACCAGCTAGTGCTTTGATCTAATGAAAAATTACATATGTTTAGAATAGGAAGAACTATTTCTCTCTTTGCAAAGCATATTTTCAGAATAAGTATGGAAGTTTTGGGTATATCATATAAAAATACCTATAACTGTGTATTAAATAAACATATAATTAATACTAAATATAGTATGTCATTAATATAATTAAAATAACATGATGTCCAGACTAGTAGTAACGTATGTTTTTTGGCAAATTAACTACAGATCTGGACATGTATTGCATTATTTCCAGATGCCTTGATGTGCCATTCCCTTACCCAATGTAAGCTCCTCCTGGGTATTTTAAAAAAAAAGACATCACCTTGTTCTTCCTTCTTTCTCACGTTATAGGAAGGATATTTTTTCTTATTTATATTAGGAGTTTTTTCCCTTGTTGCACTCATTTGTTTTACAGATGCACTGTGTTTTTTCTGTTTCGAGGTCACTTGAGGCAAATAAATGGGTTTTTCTTGGGGTCACTTCAGGCAAATGGGTTTTGCCATTAGCCCTGAAGAGCTGGAAGCTCCTCAGGCACCATTTCTCCTTGGAGGGGGATGCGTTTGGCAGCGGGGACCCTGTCCTCTCTAGCAGTCTCTCCTGCATCCTACAGCCCCTGCCCTTGAGCCGGAGCATCTTCCCCACCGCCATGTGCTGGTGGGAACAGAGCGCGCCAATTTCTGATATTTATAGGCAGCTTCGTGGAGATGGAAGGTGTGGAGTATTAGCACAACGACCATGACCTGAATTTCAGATGTTGGCACAGGAAGGACAGAAGGCAGAGAAGCAGTGCGGCATATTTGCAGGATTTTGGCTGGTCGAATAGGCTGTTATCAGTTGCACCTTTGGGATTTTTTTTTTTTTCCAGAGAAGTTTTTCTAGATTAATTATCATAAGCTGCAGATGACAGCCAAGGGAGTAACTGAGATCTGCCTCAGAAACATCAAGTTAGCATGTAGGAATGGAAAGGCATTTGTTGATTTTTTAATCAAACTCTGCTTAAAATCTGCAAATCTGCTACCTGAATTTGACTCTGAGGACTTAAAGGTAATAGCAGGATTTTTTTTTTTTCTTTTGGTATGAAAAGACTTGCTATGTGTGATCTGCATACCTGGCACAAGAGTTTTCTTTAAGGGAGCTGTAGGTCACCCAGCTCAGCTGGCAGCTAACTGTTATTTAAGAAATCCTGACGCCTCGTTGTTATGACTCTGACCACTTCGTGACCAATGATGTCCACACCCTGTATAACGATGGGGAACTGCAGGAGATGCGAGTCACCTCCAGCAATGTATCCTGAGCTGTTCTGATGCCAGGTTGACTAAGATCTCAAACTGTAGCTGGAGTCCTGGGATGGGATGGGATGGGATGTCCCATATAGGACCACCCTTTCCATGGCCACTTCAGACCGTGTGAGATGCTCTATTTTGGGTGGCATGGGAGCATCCAGCTGAAATCAGGTGGGGCTCACCTCCTGCCAGGAAGACCTGTATCCTCCGGAAAAGTAACTTATGCTGCCTCACATTTGATTTAACCCTGTAGTTACGTTTATTAGGGGAATGAGGGGGAGATGTCTCTAGCAGACCCTGGACCCCCGCAGCAGCCACTCAGCAGCAACCACCCAGACTGGGGCTTGCCAGGCTGAGACCCTAAGCCGTGCTGTCTCCGAAGCATCGTTCCTCACAGCGTTTCAACTCTTGGCTGTGAGGGTGAAGTATTCTTCTGCCATCTGTTACACAAGTGCCAAGTGCTTCGTGCTCTGCTGTTTGACTCTCGGTAGCCTCAGTCGTCTCTGCAACTTGTGTTTTGGAATAGATGTTGGAATATTTGTGACTGTTTATTTTATATCTGTTTACTTCATTTCTGCAGAACTGCAGGATGTCATGTTTAAGTTATGAAACCCCAGTACGCTCCCTGGCCTGCCTGGATTTATCACCAGACCGTATAAAAAATCTGGAAAGGTTTCTGGCAGCAGAGAGGCAATGGGGAACACCCCACTGAATAAATAATCCTCTGCTGTCCTGGGGTCAGGCGGGAGCCCCCATGGTGCAGTCTGCGAGGTCGAGGAGCTTGGAGCAGGGGTGACCCTGCTGGGTGAGGAAGGGATGGGATGTCCCCGGGGAGGGGGGGAGGGAGGGAACAGGCTCTGCCCCTAGCCCCTCTACAAGGACCATGTAGTCTCTGCTCCTTTCTGCATGGCTGTGCAAAGAAACGGGGCTTCTGCGGTTGTCTGTCCCCTCTCTTGCAAAAAAAATCAGATTCTCGAGTAGAAGGGGGAATACTGAGTAGCGGGTTCATACAGCGGAAAGATAATCAGATTATCTGGCAGAGGAGGATCTACAAGGAGGGTGGTGGAAAGACTTTGGGAATTAGGATGCCTTTATTCTGGAATAGCTATTTAAAAACAGTCTTGTTCATGGGACTGCTTGTTTAAAAGAGGGCTGACTCCATCATTAAGTCAGGGGTAAATATATTTTACACTCTGGAGCTTGTTGTGTGGCACAACTTAAACTTTCTGTTACTGCCTTGAAAGGCTCACCAATTTAGCAACAGTTGCTGTTAAATCAGGATCTGAAAATTATTGAAGGCTACAGTCTGCTTTTTGTTTTTTAGAGAACATATTTTTTATTTCCTGACTCTTAATGCTGCATGTTATCTTTTTTGAAGTTATCTTCTTACCTGCTTTTACAAAAATATCCCCCTTCATGAGAGTTTTAGAATAGTTGTGCTTTCGTTCCACTTCTGTAGATACAATCAGTCAATAAAACACCACTCTTGAAAGAAGATAAACATTTGTCTATGCTTGTAAATTGTGTTTTATTAATGTTTTATCTGCTGCTACAAGAGCTCAAAAGCGAGATAAAACCAAGGACCACATACTGAAAATATTCTTCCTCGGTCCTAGCTGAGCATTGTACAAGCGGGAAGATGAGGAGCTGCCGGCCGTAAGGGTTTTGTTGTTGTGGAGCGGTATTGTGGTGATGAGGAGGCAATATTTAATCCTCTTCTCCTTAGATGTGGCAGGTGGGCTTTTCCCAAGACTTGCTGTCGTCCCCACAAGGGTCCCTGAAAGCTCCGGAGCATGCTGGCCATGGTGGGCCGCTCCTCCATCACTGCCGGGGTACATAGGCTCCTCTGGTGTGACCCTAAAACTGGTTTTATGTGACCTGGAGCGAGTAGGCTTGACTTGGTGCCTGGGCAGGGTTGTGCTTGGACATTGGGCCACTGGTCTCTCCCTCTGCTACATGGTTGGGAAAGCTGCTTGGGGACAGTTTGGTGTGTCCAGGGGAAGGTGACTTTAGTAGGGCAGTGTAAAAGCAATTTTGCTAAAACATCTAACCTTGCAGATGAGCTAGAGACCTGCCTGCAGTGCCAGGCTTGCTGTTCTCTCAGTAGCCTGGTGCACAACAAGGGGCCATGCCTACAAAGTCTGTTTTCTTCCATGTTTCCGTATGTCCACATCCCATCAAATGACAGGGATTCATAACTATAGCCTTGAGTAACGCTGTCATGAACTCCCTTCCCCAGTGGAAGTATCAATTATAGAAAAGTTTGAAAAAACCAGAACTTATCAGAATTGCCTTCACCCCCCCCCCCCCCCACGGGTTTTGTAAAAATACAAACAAAAA
>NW_009593575.1:24815-27802 GCF_000690535.1 Cariama cristata
CCCCCCCCCCCCCCCCCCAAGGTTATTGCTAAAGTTAAAAAAAAAAACCAAACCAAAACCTAAAAAAATTATGCTTATCAGCAGGCAGACTAACCTTGCTAATGGAGAGTGTATGACTAAAGCATCTGAGGTTAGAACACGTTGGAATTAAAACTATATAAACTAACAAGCTGTAAACAGCGTGCGGCTGGTATTTCTGCTGCCTTAAATAGAAAAGGTATTTTGTTTTGGAGCTGGTTTCCCTTTACCTCCAAACTCTGTTCTGTATCCTTCGGTGCTGTTTTACCCCCGATAGCACGGCATCCATCAGCCGTGCTTCCATTCTTCCTCTCTACCCTCATAGCATTATCACAGAGAGTCCTCAGCCCAAATCGTGTGTAATCAGCAGCAGCAGTAGCCCCATCCTCGAGATGAGAATGGTTTGCAGCTCTTGCATCCCTGCTTGGAGGAACAGAGCTGTTTCTGCCCAGTTTGCCCAGAAAACAGTGCCTGGGGTAAGCTGGATGGCAGAGGAACAGAGCCCTCTGCTCTCTCCTCGGAGCTCTGCATCAACCCTCAAAGGAGTCATGGACCGCTGTTTTCAGGTGCCACATTGATGGAATGGTGTTGCCGAGGCTGAGGTCTGGCTTTGGTACTTGTGAGAGGACTCTGGTCCTCTGCTCTTGCCTCTCCAGCTCCTGGTGGGATGGGTAAGGACATGCTCCCTCCATGCCACATAGCAAATGTCCCTTCCCACGTCCTCCACGTGGGTTCTCTCTGCTCTTTGCATGGCTCTGCTGCAGGTGTGGGTGGCCATGTCCTTTGAACAGCAGCACTTGTTGCGGTCCATGGTGAGGATATCGACAGGAGGATGATGGCTGCATCTCTCTCTTGCTGCTTGGGACTTTGGAAAGGAGCCCCATGGTGTCTGGGTCTTGGGCAAATCTGATGAAACTTCTGTCTTGATCAAGTAGTCTGGTGGGAGTCACTGACATAAGGGTGGGTAAATCACCAGAGGATGGTGAGGATTCCGTTTGAAACAGAGAGCTTTTATCCCTGCCCTCCTTGTGTGGATGTGAATGTCCCACGGATCAGCAGGGCCATCGGCAATACTTGATGGCTGCTTGCTGGTGGCTGCAGTGTGGGCAAAGGACCGGGAAAGATGCAGATTTTCAGCCTTTGCCTTGCTTGAATTTCCTGTTTATTGTGAATGTTTTAGTCTCTCTTCCTTCCCTCCCTAAACCTCATCCTTCATGAGCAAAGACGGGGCTTCGTGTGCAGGGTGTGCTTAGAGCACTGCCCTCTCTCCTAAGGCAAGGTTACACCAAATACCTTCTGATGGGGTCTGTGCCTGGGACCTTATGGACCAGACGGAGAAGCTGTCTCAGTGTGTTTCAGACCAACTATGTATGAAAACAACAAAAGTAAAGGTTTATTTGCCTACCTTCTGAAATGCATCATCCGCGTCATTCTTTTACGTCATTGAATGTGACATTGAGGAGTCACGGTTTCTTGCGGTTGTGATGTGTGGTCGTAACTGGTAATCTGATCTTTATAATTCCTCAGTAATGGTGTCATTACTGCAATGCCTAAATAATCCAAATGTAATTTTATATATTCGTTGTGCTACAGAGTTGTAAATAAATTGCTTTCAAAATTAATCCAGAAAATAAATGTCCTCATACAATAAAAATTGTAGACAGAGAATATCCCAGCAACTTGTAAAACCTTAGTAAACAGCAGTAACTAGTACAGTTTAATTTGTTGTTGTAAACTGGATCAGTCTTATTTAATAGTAAGTAAATGATTTGGAAGTATGAAGTAAAGTAATATTTTTACATCATCAGTGCCTGCTGATTGCTGGGCCTCTTCTGAAGAAAAGACTTGTAAATGTATTAGAAGTTTTTTGGACATGCAAATGAAATCACAGGGAAAGGAACAGCTGATATTTTACTGTCAAAGCACCTTTGCGGTAAGTCTGTTGCACAAAGTTTTGCTTGAAAAGCAAAATAAAGCCACTAAAGACTAGAAATTGCATAAGAAATAGGAAAATATAAAGGCATAATAATGGCAAAGGGTCAGTATGAAGATGCTGTGACTCTGTTCACAGTTGATAACAGTGATTACATTTCTCTAGGGAAATAATAGGGGCTTAGCAGCAAGACTGCAGGATTCATACTGACAATCATTTTCTCTTTAATAGAAAACAGAAAAAAAGTCTGAGCCACGTCATGGGAGTGTGAGCAAATTGGATGAATGTGTAACATCTGTATGGACAAATTCAGTATAATAAGGGTTAGAGTAGCTTTCAGACAGTGAGTAGATCAGGTATTTCTTTTCACTCTTGGTTATGATACAGAAAACAAAAGGATTTTTGTTAATGATCTACAGCAGAACTGCAGCTTCCAGCCTTAATCAGCGAAGTGGGTTTAGATAACTCCTTTTTGGAGTTAGGTGTATCCATTTGGATACTATTGGAAAACACTGGTTTTCATGGGGAAAGGAAGGACCTGTAGAAGTCAGCAGTTACATCCCTGGTGACATAACATCTAACTGAGTTGGACTGAGAAGAAACATGATCCATCCTGCACACACCTACATTGTAATTTGGGGAAGGGAGGAAGGTTGGTCTGGTTTTCTTGAACAATGAGCCTTATATAATTACACGTGTGTGTGTGTGCCCTCTCCTTCCCTTGATAACGCATGCACTGGCAGGCTGTTCTCAGGAAAATTCTACAAAAGATCAAGGTCTCCAAGGACTGAAGTATCTACAGGCTCCATTGAATCAGGTACCCTCTTGCATCCCTCAAGAGATGAGGGTGTTGGTGCAGGGGAATGATACTGGAAATGAGGCAGCACTTGTTCTGCTGTACAGAGAAGGACTTGAGGATAACTCCTTCGCTGCTGGTAGAGATGGTCTGCTTGGTCCTGGCTATGATAAGGACACCTATCCCTGGGTAAGAGGTAAACGTAATAGAATCATCATAGAACCATAGAATGGTTTGGTT
>NW_009593576.1:0-224 GCF_000690535.1 Cariama cristata
CCTTTCAGCTCAGAGCTGTCTCTGTCCCCCGCTGTCAAGATTTCCAGCTGAGGATTTCTGTGTACAAAGATGCTTAAACCCTCGTAAACTACAGACCCTCCGAGAGAGCAGCAGCTGGGCACGTGTCCCCGCCTTGCCAGGACGGGCCTCTTTTGCTGCCAGGCTGGGTTCCCTCCTGCAGCAGGGACCCGGCCCTTGTCAGAGGGGCCCCACCTCCCCCCTGC
>NW_009593576.1:387-641 GCF_000690535.1 Cariama cristata
GAGCACCCGTGGCTGAGCTGACGGACGGACAGCAAGGGCCAGGGCGCCTGCGCGATCTACGTGGCACTGCTGCGTGTTTCTGCATGCAGAATGGGGGAATTTGGGGCTTTTCTGTTCATGCGTGCCTCGGTTTCCCCAGCTGTCAGAGGACTGTGTGTGACTTGGGGGGCGCAGGGAGGACCCCAAACAGTATGTGTAAAGCGGGGGGTGGTCCCGGCTGCCTGTACATGAAGCGCCTGGTGCCATTAAGCGGG
>NW_009593576.1:680-956 GCF_000690535.1 Cariama cristata
ATGTCATCCATTACATGTGATCAGCTGCAGCTCGTGCTGGGCAGGTACATAAGCGTTTTTCACCTGGCAATAGACTCTCCCACTGCAGCATGCCCTGCTGCCCGCCCGCCTGGCAGTGATTAATGTCCCAGGCACGCCGGCGGAGCACCGTGGCAGAGAAGTGCAGGACGAGAACCTGCCCGGCATGGTGGTCTGGGGGCTGCACGGCTCAGCAGGTGCCTTTCAGGCACCAGGCAGGGCCTGGCACTGCGTCCCACTGTCCACTCTCCTCGGTGC
>NW_009593577.1:0-308 GCF_000690535.1 Cariama cristata
AGGCAGCCAGATGGCACCAGCCTGGAGCTGGGTGCTCCCAGCTCGGGGTGCCCAGCGATGCGGGAAGCCCATGGCACGGTGCTGGCCTGTGGGTGCCAGGGACAGGGCGCTCAGACAAGCGTCCCTTGCTCACGCGCTGCACGTCCCTCCCGGGGGCGCGGGGGATCCTCCCACACAGTGCTTTGTGGTGCAGCTTTCCGCACTTGCATTAAAAGAAATTCTGATTGTTAATAGCCCATGGCCCTCATTTAGTAAACGAGACAGCAGATTAGTGCAGTGCCCAAGAGCGAGTGTGGAGCAAAGCCGGC
>NW_009593578.1:0-269 GCF_000690535.1 Cariama cristata
ATTTGGGGTTTGTGTCCCCCCCCGCCATCACGAGGACGGTGACAGGGGTTTGTCCCCGCTGTTTTGGGGGACGGTGACAGGCAATTGTGCCCCCCCCGCTGTTTTGGGGACGGTGACGCGGGTTTGTCCCCACTGTGACGGTGACACAGGGTTGTCACCCACCATTTCCCGATTGTATGTGTGTGTGTCCCCCGGCTGTTTTGGGGACGGTGACACGGGTTTGTCCCCGATGTAACATTGACGGTGACACCTGAGTGTCACCTGCTGTC
>NW_009593578.1:288-641 GCF_000690535.1 Cariama cristata
GGACAGTGACACGGGGTTGTCACCCACCATTACAGGGACGGTGACACAGGGTTTGTCCCCACTGTTTTGGGGACGGTGACACGCGATTGTGTCCCCCGCCACAGTTTTGGGGACGGTGATGCGGGTTTGTCCCTGCTGTAACATTGATGATGACACCTGAGTGTCACCCGCTGTCCCCCTGCTGTTTTGGGGACGGTGACATGATGTTGTCACCCACCATTACGCGATTGTATCCCCCCCTACTGTTTTGGGGACAGTGACAGGGGTTTGTCACCGTTCTGTTTTGGTGACGGTGACACGTGATTGTCCCCTGCCGCTATGGGTTTGTCCCCATCGTTACAGGAACAGTGACA
>NW_009593579.1:0-9663 GCF_000690535.1 Cariama cristata
CGCGGCGAGGCTGGCATCGCCCTCCCGCCGGGGCCGAAGAAAGGCTTTTTCGGTACGCCGGCAGTCCCCCGAAGCTCGCCTTCCGGCCTCCCGGCCAGCTGCCTGCTTCCGCCTGCTTTGTCATCTCCGACTGCAAGGGGTCCAAAAACACAGACACTAGGATTCTCTTCTACCATCATCTGCGGTCAGGAGTTGGGGAAAGAAAACGCCACGGCTCTGAGAAGTACGCCCATCACAGCTATGAAGTTTGAGCCAAGTAACCGGAGATAATAATCCAGATTCGTTTTCTTTTCTAATAAAAATACCAACAGGTTTCCTCCATTCATCCTTACTCACTGTCCACACTTGAAGTTGCTTGACAGCTGGCTCAACCAGCTACATTTGTTCAAACTGCTGTATAGCTGGAGTCTGGATTCCATTTCTTAATTTCTATACCACACTGCTATCAATGAGGGATTTAACCTGCTCAAGCAGCGTTACGTGTAATTTGAATGAATGTAAGAAGAAGTCACAGTCCAGCTCTGGCTCACTCTATTATTTTTACATGGTGCACAAATGCCAAGGAGAAGACAGGTTACTCACAAGCTGCCCTGTGGGAACTCCCAGGAGGTACGCGAGGGGCTCCTGCGTGCAGGAAAATGAGCGACAGACATAGACATGCTTGTCTGGATGCCTCCAGCCAACTGTGCGTGACCTGCAGAGGACCGCTGCCAAGTACCAGCTGAGTCTGTCCCAACACCACGCTAGTGTAAGAATTTTAATTTGCCTGTTGCGGTTCCCCAGTGTTGGAAGCTGCCAGCTCAAGTCCTCACTATGATCCGAAATTGGATGGAGAAGCCAGGAGATGAAGCTCGCATTTTTGATTTTCTTTCCACCTGTCATTGGTGAAATTCCATGCAAGCACTTCAGCTTCAAAAAAGTCACACAGAACTTATAAAGCAGCAGCATTTTTAATGCCTTGTCAAACCTATGTGATTTTTAACACTTATCTTTGGTCATAGTTTAGCACAAAGCTAATGAACCATGCCATGTTTTTAAACAAACAGGAGATAGAAAAATAGGAGTTCCTCCGCATACAATGCAAGCTTAAAGCCATCCTCTCACAAAAATATCAAATATACTTGGCCAGAACAGGCTAGAAAGCAAGTAGACACTGTCACTGCCACCCTTCAATTTTAATACAGAGCTTAACAGTGTTAAGAAGCACAGAACATTGTACTTTTATTTGTAGCCGATGACAATTTTAATCATCACCAACCAAAATATGACCTTTTAAAAACAGCAGGCTTGGACAACTCCCCACCAAGGATCCTAGAAGAACGGTGTTTACTAGTGATGGTCACTTAACATCAGCAAATCGAAAGAGCACTAAAGCCCAATGGACCAGAAGGGCGTTTATGTTGCACCAGCATTGAGGAAGGATACAGAGAACAACGAGGCTACTTACAGGCAGAGCACTCCGACTCATCCAGGGCAAAAAAACAGGAAAGCTGACAGGACAGGACCAGATAGGGTAGACAGGTTTTTCCACTTTCCTCATTTTTTTTGTAAGATTATAGATTTGTTTGATTAAGAAAACCTAAGTAACAAACCTCAAAAACTAATTGTCAAAGGGGAATTGTATTTGAGCAGAGGTACTCGGAAAGCTGCCCTGGGACCATTACCAGGTTTAAGACTATTTATTCAACATTTTCCTCAAATATGTGGAAGAATTTATAAACTCACTGCTGATTATATTTCTGGACAACATAAAAGCTGGCACTATGGTGAACAAAAGAACTGGGCCATCACGTAAGAGTTCTTGAATGGCTGATAAAGCATATCGTTCAAAAAATTTTTATTTTTTTTTTAATAGCCAAATCTGAGGTTATACATCCAGGAAAAGAATACAAAGCTGTACCTTGAACACTGGGAAAACATCAGATTGAAGAACTATTGGCCCTGAAAAAGGCATCAGGGTCATAACGGACAAGGAATTGAACACGAGATCTCAACATAACACTGTGACAGAATGTGACCCACACCTTGGAAGCACGATCAATAGTGTACAAAGAAAGAAGTGGGGATTTAACCCATATATGGATCACTGAAAAAAAAAGTTAACAGGGGTTTATCTTCTTCTTAAAAGAAGATTACAAATTTGTGAGGGGACTAAGGAAGACAGGCATAACACAAGATTTTAGGATGTCAACCCATACATTTCATAAAAAAAAATTGAGGAGTGTTTTGTTTTGTTTTTTAAGTTTTAAATGCATTCCCAGCAAGAAAATACAAGATACTACTGACCTCTTTTGCAGAGCCATCCCTCCCCTTTTCCTGTAAGTGGAAGCTGAAGTCAAAATCTAATCACAAGACAGACAGGCACTTTCAACAGACGGATTACTAGGTATTGAAATATACTATCAAATGAAGACATAATTACATTTTATGCCCTTTTCAAGAGTCAATGCCTTTCTCTAGCATAAAAACTTAACGTTCACAGGAGGTCAGACTAGATGAAGAGTGTTAAACTCTCTTACCTTAACTGCTAATACAAAGCAGGAAGAAAGGGACACTTTACTGGATGTCCAGTCTCAGCTGATAAAGGGCTTTATATAGTCTCTGTCTTTATATTGAACAATGCAAAATTTTAAGACAGCTGAAAATCAGTTTCTATTTACCCTCATCTTCCTCAGTATGCTAGCGATCCAATGACCTATAACAGATTTTTTTCTCATTCAGATTTCCAGAAGCCATCCTGCTATAGCCATTAGAGAGGTATGGCTGACACAGAATCAAAAGCCTGAGACAAGCAATACCTAACAAATATTAGACTTCTGTGACCTACATACCAGAAAGACTTCAAAACTTCCCCCGCCAAAAAAGCCTTAAAAAATTCCTGCCATAAATTAACAGAAAAATTCTATATCCCTCATCCTTCATAACGAGGGACAACACAATATAATTTTACAGTAGCACAGTTTATCACTGGCACTTACGAATTACAAACTAATTTCTATATTCACTGTTTTTTCCCTAGCTCCTTTTAAAGTAATAGTAGCAATATTGCAAAAATAGTTTGGGATATCTTGTTCTAAGTCACGGAGATTCATTTGTATCATTTCCCCTGTTACTAAAAATCTTTATCATTCCCTTCCATTTCACTGCAGCCCAGTAGTACCTACATGCAAAGAAAGAATATGGCACATGAAAGCTCTCATCAGGACAAACAAACCTCAGCTTCATATAAAAAAACAATTTCAATGTTTATCTACTAAAATACATTATTACTTGAAATATATCACCTGCTACTGACATCATTAAGCAGCTATTAAAATGCTAATCTTGTTGCTGCTTCTCCTTTCAATGTTTAAGGACATTATTAATCAACCTACTGTAAATCCTGAAAATACAGCACAGTTCACTTCAAGAAGCTGCTCTTTATGTTTACACAATTTTCTTCCTACAGAGTCAATCAAGTCATCATGGAGTGTACCACTTACAGAAATAACTGGTTAATAATTTTCTGAAGGTATCCGCAGCAAAACCGTGCCAGAGACAGATAATTCAGCATGCACGCTTGGGAAAAGAGAAAGGAGAAAGGATCTTAAGGTTTCTGGCTACTATTCCGTCAACTACAGTTGATGAAGAAATTAAACTCTGTCATGCTCTTCAGTTTTAGACAATAAGATACATATTTAGAATAAATACACATATTCTAAACGACCACGTACCAAGCGCTAAGGCAGCATGAGTACTTGCGAAATTCGTCATGTCAACAAAGCTGCTACAGTTCTGTATTTCTACGTTTTCCAACCAATGGCTTAAACAACAGATACTGCTTACCACCTACATTCTGTGGCTGCATTTTTAGAAGATGACTTCACTTAGTGCTGCTCTTATGAGCAGAAGGTGTCAGTCTAGTTTGTTCCAGGCTTCCACTGAAATAACAATAATATTATTTTTAAAGTTTGCTTTGAAAAAAAAGCGTATCATCCAACCTGCTACTCTTCAGAAACTTAAGAGTGAAGAGAGAATACACAACCAATTTCTTATACCAACCAGTGAATAATGAAGCTTTTTGTAATACAAATGCATACATCCTGGAAGCAGAAAAGCTTTCAAAAGTGAATTTTTTTAAAAATATGCTTTGTCTTTCTTTTTAAGAGAGAAAACTTAAATAATAAATGCATGCATACTTGTTAAACGCCAACTCCTTTCTCTCACTTTTCAATATTTTTATATATGGGCCTTCATTAAACAGATTCCGCTAAAACAATATGCTTATTGCTTCATACTAAGTTGAAAGAACAGAGTTCATGACCTAAAGACTTTTCAAACCAGAGTAAATTACTATAGCCTATTTTTTATCATAATAAACACGTGAGTAGTTCTGCAGTATGTGTTTACAGCTATGTAAATACAAATGTGTTTGCAGGATTGGACCACGGAGAGAACATGTTAATTGATGAGACCAGATGTAGTAACATAGGTCCTAACACTGACGGAGCCACAGTCTGTGACGTGAATCTCGACAGCATTCAGCACCCTCTGACTCTGCCACCATGGAAAACAAATGGGAGAAGTTAGAGCAGCAGTGAAAGGTTTTAGCAAACTGCATCCTGTACTCATTCAATACAAATGATGAGCACCACATATATTTGTGATCCTAAAACCAGTAAGAGCCTTTTGGCGCCATTTCAACCTCTCTTCCTCGGAAGTCCAATTTCACAAGATTCAAATATATTACATGTCAATCTTGCAAAATTTACCATAGTCTAGAAATACGTATTTTTAATAAAAGCCAGTGGTGTAGCACAAGGCATGAGACTTAAAAATATCCATATATTCAAATAAAAACATCCTGTGTATTAGGAAAAAAGCTGGAATCATATACACAAATTTATGGTACTTAGGGCTTTCCATTACTGAAACAAATTATTTTTCACACAAGAAACATTAATAGCTCTCAAGTAGGACAATGCTCAAAGTCCCAAGGCAATTATATAATTAGTCATTTTTAGACAGAATATTATGTTACACAATATTGGAACTGAACAATGATAGCCTCTCGAACAAGTCAGTATTTTGATACATATTATATGTATTTTTATACTGTCCTAGATAGCTTGGTGATCCATTAGGTAGTTCTGACACTAAGGTTCTATTGGATCAAATACTACACATATTCTGTTAAATTAATTATTAAATCCTTAAACGTCCAATAGCACACTGCATTTAATTTTAACACTTGATCTCCACCAGATCAACCTAACTACTAAAAACAACTTTAACTAGTTATCTGCCCATGATCTGTTATCTGCCTGCTCCTTTCCAAAAGGAGTTGCTGCAGCACCGTTAGGTGAGGCTTAGTGATTATGGCTGAGAAAGAGCAGATCACCTGAACCATCAAGCCTAGAGTCCCCTGTGGCAGCGCAAACCATGGAAGAGTCCTTGACTACCAAAACCACACACCATTCCCGCTCTTCTCTCTGACATTTAACTACCTGCCAAATGACTTTAAATTTATTTTTACTCCCTTTTTTTATTTTCTTTTCCTCCATGGAGAAGGCTTGTGAGTAATATTTTGAAATTAGAGTGCTAAGTTAAGAACACGCTTAGAGACATCAATTTATCATTTTAGTATATGTAAAGAGTTAATGTGGTAACTAGGCTGTGGAAAACAAAGGCTGTTTACAGCACTTCAACAAATGAACGAGCTTTCACATGATCAACAGAACATCAAAATGTGAAATCAGTGTTGATTTATGATTGCAAAAATAAAATCCTACACATAGAAGGAATATAAACATACTTTGATCACAGAGCAGTTGCTTAAGACAGACAGAATTAAATAATCAACACGCACTCATTCACTGAAGTCACCAGTTTTACAGTGTTGCATGCATCTGTTCAGTCTAAATGTAAATCAGCCACATGGCTATAAAATTTAGCCAAGAAAAGAAGTTATTATGACTCTGTCCCCTCTCACTATTTCCTAATCTTGTTTCTAATCAGCTTGTCTGAAGTTATTTGACTTTCCACGTGCAAGAGTTACACTACCATTTATTTCTTAAAGGCTTCAAAAGACAGGGAAGGAGGCAGAGACGCTGAAGGAAGGAAAAAGAAATACTCTTCAGAAACAAGTTCTTAAATAGAACCAGTAAATATTAACCACAGTCATGGTTTAAGTACTGTTTAACGCTTATTACCCCCATAAATCCCACTTCCTTACCGGGGGGGGGCAAGAGAGACTAATCGATAGATGTTATCTATGTCTTGAAGAACACTGTCATACTGCAAACAGATCTGCCACAGACATCCTGATCAAGGGAAAGCAAAATAGTATCTTCCTCTATTAATTTCTTTGCTTTTTCACTGCAGCTGTTTTATAACTTATGGAACTATATAAAACATGAGTAAGCATAAAAAAATTCTAAAGGAAGAGCAAGTTTTAAGAAGTATCTAGCAGATACTAGTTACAATTTAAATGAATATGAAAGGCAATTTGAACATTTTACACCCATAAACGTGAACCAAAGAATTCAGAGAGAAGTGACAAAGTAAAAACAAGAAAAATGGTCACAAAGTACAAGTAAATTTGTGGGACGCGACTTCCTGTAAACACAGTAAAGTCCAGATCATCATCCCTCGTTTGTACACATTTGGATTAGTATTTATACACTTGCCTGGAAAATAATGCAGAAAGATCATTCAAGGTCACCTCAGAGGAACTTAAATACCGTTGTAAATACTTCTAGAACACAGTAATAGCAGCCATGGTCTCCTTAACTGTTGGCCTGAGGAACACGTTCCTCGCCCATCCAAGGGTACATAATTAGCTACCTCCTAGCATACAGTTTTCCAGCCATTGACGAGAATAATGCTATAGTTCTCTTGGACTCGCGTCAATACAATGAGAAAACACATTACTGAAAGACAAATCAGACATCTTTTAATTCAGAGTAACCAAATTTTAATCTAGTTGTCCAATGAGTCTAGACTGTGCTAATAACCATGTACATCAATCCTCACATTAAAAGGCATTTGTAATACTTGTATACATGGGACCACAGAAACATCACCACTCCTACCTATTAGTGCAGGTTTACTGGGTAACAAACCCACTGGGGAGGAAGAAGCTGGCACATACATTTCACAACGTTGGTCAACTCATCATCTGTGGAAACAGCTCTATCCCGAGGTATCCTCTGGGACACCAGTCAACTGAACTCCCAGTTCCATATCTTGTATTATTTGTAAGATAAAACATGATCAGAATTAGTAAAATCACAAAAGACACCTTCACTTCAAAACAGAATGATAACTTCTGCAGGTTATTCTGGATTTTACATATTTTATTGCAAGTGTGCAACAAGTACCAATTTTACCAGAACTTGCAGTTTTATGCTTGCCTTCTTTTTAACATTTAAATGCACATCCAGGTCAATCTATTGGAATACTCAGGAGTAGATACCTTCCATGAAAATACTGCATGAAAGGATGCAGCAGATACAATCTTCTTAAGCCTCTGTTTTCCTTAAAGTGCTGATGAACTCTGATTTCCCATGGCAAGGTCTCTTCATGTAGACTTCAGTATCCCTTCCTTCCTCTGAATCTTGCCCTGGTATCCAACTGAAAATTGAAGTCAACATATTAAAAACACACATTTTGCAAAAAAAATCACTTTAGAGCACTTGTGCTATCTTGGCACTTTGTAACATCAGAAGAAAGCACAGAATAAAGCAGAAGTCATTGTAAAGAAAATTAGTGATGTAGCCAACAAGCCATAGGGTTCTTCCAATGAAACAGACGTATCTCATACAAAACTAAAATATGTGATAAGTACCCTGTGCATTCTGAAATAAACAGCCAAACAACACAAACGATTGAGCAGCATAGTGGGATGGCAAGGAACACATGAAAACAAGGTAGTGTAAATCTGCTTAGATCTGTTTCTCCAAATCTAACTGATAAGTTGAAGGAGGAAAACTCAGATGGAGTTGAATTGGGAGTCACTGCAAATGTCAGTGAGGACAGGGATAACTTAAATACAGGAAGTTTCTGGAAAAAAAAAAAATCAGTAAAAACTGAAATAATATTCAGCTTGTAATATCTGCAGGTTTATTCTTGGCAGCTACAAAAAAGCACTTAATGGAAGGCAAAAAATGACAGTAAAGCTAAAATAAAAGCTACAGTTCAGCACTTGTGGAAGCTAAATTCCAAGTTCTTTCCCAGACCAGCAGAAAAACATACTTTGATCTTGGAAGAATTCTTCTGACTTTAGATATCCAGTCTTGAAGATGGCAGTTACAGATTGCAGTTCAGCCATATTCAGATATTAGACTGAGGAGGTATCCTTCACCTCCATTAACTAACCCTCTTTCAGAATTCAGAACTGCAGCAAAACATGTAAAGAGCTAAACTACAAGATGACACAGCTTGTCCAATAACCAAGCAGCTTCCACTTTAAACCTTGTTCCTATTTTAATATCTAAAGTGTACTGAAGTTTACTGCTCTGATAAGACATTATCTTTCCTTACAAAGAAAAGAGCATCTAAGGAAAACCTCTAATGATTTTAGCATATTATAAATTCTATCTGCATTTAGTGTCTAACATGTTTTCAGATACTCTTTAAGCCTCACTATTATACCAAGTAATAAATTTAGCAGAGCATGATTATTGAAATCTGAAGTTAAAAGGACAAGAAAAACATCACTCATCAGCCTTAGAATTTGGAGCGCTTAAATAGGATCGTGTAAGAGTGAGGCCTCTTCCCGCATGACTGGAGACACTTAGCTAGAAACTTGGTTCCGTCAGGCTCCCTTAACAATCTACAGACAGAAATACAGGCACATTATCTGGAGATACAGGCACAGATCTGGAAATCTGGAGTCTTCACAGACCTCAACAGTAAAAGTCTCTTTCAATAGGACATCCTTTTCACTGAAATGTTCTCTATACATATCTCTTCCAATAACCTCACAGATAAAAATTAGCTTGTCAATATCTTATCTTACAATTACCTGATCTACGAATACTTTTTTAACTGAACCTTTACTAAAAACAACAGTAAAATACCTACCTCGTTAGCCTGTCACATTCTAAGCATAATTCAACTTAAACAGGCATTTTTCCATCTTTTTCATACTCTACAACTTTGGGTTTTTTTCATAAGAACAGTATACAACATCTGTATTTTAAATGGAATTCAAAGGCAAAACCTGTTCTGCTCAGTGACACCAATTTTACCAAATTAACATGCTTTTCTTCAGAAAAGCGGGAAAAGGACAGAAAGCATCCAGGCTGCTAGCAGAAAACACACCATAAACACTTACCATTGATCTTTTGCATTCAAAAAATGTCACCTGCAAACTCCTACAGTGTCCTTCCCTCAAGCATTGTTTAGGGCTTTTGTTTTCCTGTTAGATGAAAAATAAAAAATTAAAAACTTAATGGATTTCTGCAGCTTGTCAAGGAGACATCAAAATACTTCAGGCAAGATTTACTTGTAAATTTACTACGGTACAGTGACTTGCGCTTCCTTCTGAACTTACCATTTCTTAACCTGCTTGCAACACGAATCAACGAGCTCGAAACGCACGAAATAACAGCTTCTCTCCCCCGAGGGCTCGTTCACGCCAGCGGCAGGCGCCCCCTCCCCACCGGGACTGCGCGGCCC
>NW_009593580.1:0-1272 GCF_000690535.1 Cariama cristata
GGCTGTCCACATTTCCATCACAGAGTGCAGGGCAGCCTGCAGCACGTAAGCGGTGAAGCAGCTGTGACGTCTGAGTGCAGTGATTTAACCCAGTGGCGTGCCGTACCCAGACAAATTCCTTAGCTGTGAACTGTGCCGCCACAGTTAACTTTGTCAGTCCAGTTTGTAATTTCATTCTGAATGAGATTTGATTTTTGATTTAATTTTGATTTTTGCGCGATGAAACCCCTTTTCAGAAAACCACTGTGTGGCATTATTCTGCTCACATCCTTTAATTTGCGACTTTTTGGGGCCTGTACCAGCCTTTCCTTTACTTTCCTGGAACCGGTGTTAAGCTAACCAGCTAACTTAACCCACTTGTTTATTCTTCCTGGCATAGTAGCTTTTTTCCAGCCCCCTGGAACGTCTCCAGCATTCACGATCTGTTAAAAAGTGACCTCGGTGACTCAGACTTCCTGAGCCAGGTCCTTTAAAGCTCTCGGATGGACCAGCTCAGTCATGCAGGTCTACAGAGAAACATATTTTAGCCCTTGCTGTTTTACCAGCCTGCTCAGAAGCCATGCTGTTACCTCTCCGTGCTGTGAACGTGCTTTTCAGCTTTTTCCATTCTTGTCTTTTGTACGTCCTCTCTGCACAGGGGTCAGAACAGGCAGTGAGTGCTGCTGCAGGTTTATGCCCCAGTGTGTCTCTAGGAGCGTAAGGGCATGTGGTGGTGCGATCTGCTGGCTAACGGTGTGTTGGAGGGTTTTTCAGCTCCTGGTCATGTAATGAGATTTGCTGTGCTCATAATTAACAGGCAGCAACGGGCCCCAGAAATTCTGCATCGATAAAGTTGGCAAAGAGACGTGGCTGCCTCGGAGCCATACATGGTAAGTCATTTCTCCTTGGCCTCGTTAGGAGCACACAGGGACAACCGCTGGCAGCCTCTGCGGGGCTGCACAGGGCCCCGGGCGCCCTCCATCCCCTCCGCCCGTGCTCCTGTGGGACGTAGCTGCCGTTCCTGGCCGTGCGTCTTACCGCAGCTGCTGTGCGCCGCTGAGGCGGGAGAGGACCCTGCCGTGGGGAGGAGAATTGGGATGGCGGTGCTATTCACAGCCTCTCCTCTCTCTCCAGCTTTAACCGTCTGGATCTCCCTCCCTACAAGAGTTACGAACAGCTGAAGGAGAAGCTGCTTTATGCAATTGAGGAGACGGAAGGATTTGGACAGGAGTGATGGAGCTTTGGCGCTTTCCCAGGGCGGGGAGGGCCCTGGAGCGCTGCCGGCTGCGAGGT